>NC_091159.1:4721217-4981217 GCF_040958095.1 Procambarus clarkii
TGCAAATACGTGCAGAGAGCCAGAATTTGGCTCCAATATGTCAGGCGTCGAATTTGAGATGTTTGGGATATATTGAAAACTGCAGGGGGGGTTTGGGCAAAAAATGACCTACAGCCGCTCTCTCAGTAATTGGCATATTTTCGGTATAAAAATTCAGAATTTAAAACTGCTTATACGTGCAGATATCCAGAAATTGGCTCTAAAATATGGCTCAGGCGTCGAATTTGCGATGTTTTTCATATTTTGAAAATTACAATGGGGGGGGGTTAGGGAAAATGTGACCCACCGCAGCTTTCATTAATTGGCATATTTTTGGTATAAAAAGTCGGAATTTTAAAATGCCAATACGTGCAAAGAGCCAAAATTAGCTCCAAGTATGGCTCAAGCGCCGAATTTGGGATGTTTGGGATATTTTGAAAACTGCAGGTGGGTTTGTTCAAAATGTGACCACCGCCACTTTCAGTAATTGGCATAATTTCGGTACAAAAATTAGGAATTTCAAAATACGAGTACGTGCAGAGAGCCAGAAATTAGCTACAAAATATTGCCCGTGCTTCGAATTTGGGATGTTTAGGATATTTTGAAAACTGCAGGGGGGGTTTAGGCAAAATGTGACCCCACCGCCGATTTCAGAAATTGGCATTTTTTCGGTATAAACAATCGGAATTTCGAACAGCGAATACGTGCAGAGAGCCAGAATTTGGCTCCAAAATATGGCTCAGGGGTCGAATTTGAGATGTTTGGGGTATTTATAAAACTGCCGGGGGGGGGGGGGGGGGTTTAGCAAAATATTACCCACCACCGCTTTCAGTAATAATCATTTTTTCGTTATAACGTCTTAATTTCAAACTGCGAATTCGTGCAGAGAGCGAGAATTTGGCTCCAAAATATGGCACAGGCGTTGAATTTGGGATGTTTGGAATATTTTGAAAACTACAGGAGGAGGGGGTTGGGCAAAATGTGACCCACCGCCGCTTTCAGTAATTGGCATTTTTTCGGTATAAAAAGTCGGAAATTCAAACCCCGAATACGTGCAGAGAGCCAGAATTTGGCTTTAAAATATGACTCAGGCATCGAATTTAGGATGTTTGAGATATTTTGAAAACTGCAAGGGGGTTTGGGCAAAATGAGACCCACCACCGCTTTCAGTAATTGGCATATATTCGTAATAAAAAGTCGGAATTTCAAACCCCGAATACGTGCAGAGAGACAGAATTTGGCTTTAAAATATGACTCAGGCATCGAATTTTGTATGTTTAAGATATTTTGAAAACTGCAGGGGGTTTTGGGCAAAATGTGACCCACCGCTGCTCTCAAAATCGGCATATTTTCGGTATAAAAAGCCGGAATTTTAATCTCCGAATACGTGCAGAGAGACGGAATTTGGCTCCAAAATATGGTTCAGGAGTCGAATTTGAGATGTTTGTGATATTTTGAAAACTGAAGGGGGGTTTGGCATAATGTGACCCACTGCCGCTTTCAGTAATTGGCATATTTTCGGTATAAAAAGTCGGAATTTCAAAATGCGAATAAGCGCAGAAAGCCAGAATTTGGCTCTAAAATATGCCTCTGGCGTCGAATTTGGGATGTTTGGGAAATTTTGAAAACTGCAGGGGGGGGTTTGGGCAAAATGTGACACCACTTTCAAGGGAGGGAACAAGCATATCAGTATGGGGGGAGAATAGGGCAAAGTATGGGAGTATGGAGGAAAGTGGGGGAGTATGGGGGAAAGTGGGGGAGTGAAGAGGTGTATGGGGGAGTATGGGGAAGTATGGGGGAAAGTGGGGGAGTATGGGGGAAAGTCAGGGAGTATGGGGGAAAGTGAGGGAGTGAAGGGGAGAATGGGGGAGTATGAGGGAAAGTGGGGGAGTATGGGAGAGTATGGGGAAAAGTGGGGAATTGAAGGGGAGTATGGGGGAATATGGGGGAGAATGGGGGAAGGTTGAGGAGTTTGGGGGAAGGTTGGGTAGTATGGGGGAGTATATGAGAAACTGGAGGAGTATGGGGGAGTATGTGGGAGTATGGGGGAAAGTGGGGGACTATGGGGGAGTATGGGGGAAAGTGGAGGAGTATGGGGGAGAATGTGGGGGAGTGAAGGGGAGTATTGGGAAGTATAGGGGAGTATGGGGGAAGGTTGGAGAGTATGGGGGAGTATATGAATAAGTGGAGGAGTATGGGAGTATGGGGGAATGTGGGGGAGTATGGGGTAAAGTGGGGGAGTGAAGGGGAATATGGGGGAAAGAGGGGGAGTGAAGGGGAGTATGGGGAGTATGGTTGTGAATAGGGGAAAGTGGGGGAGTATGGGGGAAAGTGGGAGAGTATGGGGCATTATGTGGGAGTATGGTGGAAAGTGGGGGAGTATGGGGGAAGGTGGGGGAGTATGTGGGAGTATGGGGGAAAGTGGGGTGGTATGGGGAAGTATTGGGGAGTATGGGGAAGGTAGGGGAGTGAAGGGAAGTATGGGGGAGTATTGGGGAGAATGGGGGAGTATGGCAAAGAATGGGGGAAAGTAGGACAGTATGGACGAGTATGGGGGAGTATGGAGGAAAGTGGGGGAGAATGGGGAAAAGTGAGGGAGTATGGGGGGAGTATTGGGGAAAGTGGGGAGAGTGGGGGATTGTGGGGGAGTGAAGGAGAGTATGGGGGAGTATAGGAGAGTATAGGGGAGCATGGGGGAAAATGGGAGGAGTATGAGGGAAAGTGGGGGAGTATGGGGTAAAGTGGGGGAGAATAGGGGAGAATAGAGGAGTATGGGGGAGTATGGGGGAGTATGGTTGAAAGTAGGGGAGTATGGGGGAGTATGGAGGAGTATAGGAGAAAGTGGGGGAGTATGGGGGAACGTCGGGGAGTATGAGGGAGTATGGGGGAGTATGGGGGAGTATGGGGGAGTATGGGGGAGTATGGGGGAAAGTGAGGGAGTGAAGGGGAATATGGAGGAATATGGGGGAGTATGGGGGAGTATGGGGGAATTTTGGGGAGTATGGGGAAAGGTTGGAGAGTATGGGGGAGTAAATGAGAAAGTGGAGGAGTGTGGGAGAGTATGGGGGAGTATGGAGGAAAGTGGGGATGTGAAGGGGAGTATGGGGGAATATAGGGGAGTATGGGGGAATTTTGGGGAGTATGGGGAAAGGTTGGAGAGTATGGGGGAGTAAATGTGAAAGTGGAGGAGTATGGGGAAGTATGGGGGAAAGTGGGGGAGTGAAGAGGAGTATGGGGGAGTATGGGGTAAATTGGGGGAGTATGAGGGGAAAGTGGGGGAGTGAAGGGGAGTATGGGGGAATATGAAGGAAAATGGGGGAAAATGGGGGAGTATAGGGGAATGTGGGGGAGTGAAGGGGAGTATGGGGGATTATGGGGGAAAGTAGGGGAGTGTGGGGGGAACGTGGGGGAGTATATGGGAAAGTGTGGAAGTGAAGGGGAGTATGGGGGAAGTATGGGAAAGTATGGGGGAAAGTAGGGGAGTATGGAGGTGTATGGGAGAGTATGGGGGAAAGTGGGGGAAAGTGGGGGAGTGTGAGGGAGTATGGGTGAATGTGGGGGAGTATGTGGGAGTATGGGGAAAAGTGGGAGAGTATGTGGGAATAAGGGGGAGTATGGGGGAGTATGGGGGAGAATGGGGGAAAGTGGGGGAGTATGTGAGAAACTGGGGGAGTATGGAGAGTAAGGGGAAGTATTGAAGAGTATTGGGGAAAGTAGGGGAGTATGGGGGAACGTTGGCGAATGAAGGGTAGTATGGGGGAGTATGGGAGAGTATGGGGGAGTATAGAGGAGTAAGGGGGAAAGTAGGGGAGTGAAGGGGAGTATGGGGGAGCATAGGGGAGTATGGGGGAAAGTGGGGGAGTGAAGGGAAGTATGAGGGAGTAAGAAGGAGTATGAGGGAGCATGTGGGAAAGTGGGGGAGTATGAGGGAAAGTGAGGGAGTATGGGGGAGTATGGGGTAAAGTGGGGGAAAATGGGGGAGTATAGGGGAGTATGGGGAAAAGTGGGTGAAGAGTGAAGGAGGAATATGAGAGGAGTACTGGAGAAAGTGGGGGAGTGAAGGTGAGTATAGTTGAAAGTAGGGGAGTATGGGGGAGAACGGGGTAGTATGGGGGAGAGTGGGGGAGTATGGGAGAGAATGGAGGAGTATGGGGGAAAGTGGGGGAGTATTTAGGCGTGAGGAGAGGTATGGGGGAATATAGGGGAGTATAGTGGGAAATGGGGGAGTATGGGGGAAAGTGGAGGGAGTATGGGGGAAAGTGGGGGAGTATTGGGAAGTATTGGGGAGTATGGGGGAAAGTGGGAGAGTTTGGGCGAGTATGGAGGAAAGTGCGGGAGTATAGGGGAGAATAAGGGAAAGTAGGGGAGTATGGGGGAATGTGGGGGGAGTGAAGGAAAGTATAGGGAGAGTATGGGGAAGTATGGGGGAAAGTAGGGGAGTATGGGGGTGTATCGGGGAGTATGGAGGAGTATGGGGGAAAGTGAGGGAGTATGCGGGATAATGGGGGAGTGAATGGGAGTATGGGGAAGTATAGGGGAAAATAGGGGAATATGGGGTAGTATTGGGGAGTATGGGGGAGTATAGGGTAGAATGGGAGAGTATGGGGGAGAATGAGGAGTATGGGGGAAAGTAGGGGAGTATGGGGGAGTATAGATGAGCATGGGGGAGAGTGGGGGAGTATTGGGGAAAGTGGGGGAGTATGCGGGAAAGTGAGGGAGTATGAGGAAGTATTGGGCCTTTTGGGGGAAAGTGAGGGAATGATTGGGAGAATGGGGGTGTATGAGGGAAGGTGAGGGAGTATGGAAGAGTATGGGGGAGTATGAGGGAACGTGGGGTAGTATGGGTGAGTATGGGGGAGTATGGGAGTATGTGGGGATGTGAAGGGGAGTATGGGGGAAGGTTGGGGAGTATTGTGGAGTATATGAGAAAGTGGAGGAGTATGGGGGGGTATGGGGGAGTTTGGGGGAATGGGGGAGTATGGGGGAAGGTTGGGGAGTATGGTGGAGTATATGAGAAAGTGGAGGAGTATGGGAAAGTATGGGGGAAAGTGGGGGAGTATGGTGGAGTATAGGGGAGTTTGGGGGAAAGTGGAGGAGTGAAGGGGAGTATGGGGAGTTTGTTGGAATATTGGGGTGAATAGGGGAAAGTGGGGGAGTATAGGCTAAAGTTGGGGATTATGGGGGAAAGTGGGGGACTATAAGGGAGTCTGGGGGAGTATGGGGGAAAGTGGGAGAGTATGGGGTATTATGGGGGAGCATGGGGGAGAATGGGGAAAGTGGGGGAGTATGGGGGAAAGTGGGGGAATATGGGGAGTAAGGGGGAATATGTGGAAAGGGGGAAGTGAAGGGGAGTATAAGGGAGTATAGGGGAGTATGGGGGGAGTATGGGGGAAAGTGGGGGAGTATGAGGGAGTATAGGGGAGTATGGGGGAGTATGGGGAAAGTGGGGGAGTATAGGAGGAGAATGGGGGAGTATGGGGGAGTGAAGGGGAGAATGGGGGAGTATGGGGGAAACTCCCCATTTTCCCTTATACTTCCCCATAGTCCCGCACTTTCCTCCATACTCCCCCATTTTCCCTATACTCCCCCACTTTCCCTCATACTCCCCCACTTTCTCCAATACTCCCACATACTCCCCAATACTCCCTCATACTCCCCCACTTTCCCCCATACTCCCCCACTTTCCCCTTCACTCCCCCAATACTCCCCAACTTTCACCCGTACTCTCCCATACTCCCCCACTTTCCCCCATACTCCCCTAATTTCCCCCATACTACCGCACTTTCCCCCATACTTCCCAATACTCCACCACTTTCCCCCATTCTCCCCTACATTCCCCCAAACTCCCCAATTTCCCCCATAATCCCCCACTTTCTCCAATACTCCCCAATACTCCCCACTTACCCTAATACTCCCCCACTTCCCCCATACTCCCCTATACTCCTCCTCTTTCCCCCATACTCCACCATTTTCCCCCATACTCCCCCACTTTCCTCCATACTCCCTCACAATCCCCTTTACTCCCCAATACTCCCCCACTTTCCCACATACTCCCCCACTTTCCCCCATACTCCCCCACTTTCCCCCAAACTCCCCCACTTTCCCCCATACTCCCCCACTTTCCCCCATTCTCCCCCACTTTCCCCTTCACTCCCCCATACTCCCCAACTTTCCCCCATTCTCCCCCACTTACCCCCATTCTCCCCAATACTCCCCCACTTTCCCCCACACTCCCCACTTTCCCCCATACTCCCCCAGTTTCCCCTTCACTCCCCTGTACTACCCCACTTTCCCCCATACTCCTGTGCCGGGTAAGTCCACTACGGGCTCACCATTCCCCGTGTTACTTGCAACTATTTGTTCCGAGTAACTGCATGACTCTAACACAACAACGACGTCAAAAGATGGCGGCCAGGCGAGGAACTCTGCCACACACATAAACACTCCCACTTGCAATCTTTGTTCAGACCATTGTTTACACCACCTTTGGTAAACCATGTAGCTTTCAGGTGGCAAATTTGGTTTTATAATGTACTGATACATGTATTGGGTCTTATCTTAGATTTAATTGTTCATATTCTTCTTTTTATTATTATTATTATTATTATTATTATTATTATTAATATATCAAAATTATCCATAATTGTTAACAGTATAAAATAGTGGGTGTAGGTGCCTAGTGGAGAGAGAGAGGGAACACCGAGTAAACACTAGTAGCAATATGGTGAGGGATCGCTCTCTCGTCAATGGTGATTGTTAAAGGGGACCTCCATTGTTTGTTGTGTTTGTTTATCGGTGATGTCTGTTGTTTTGTTGTGTTTGTTTAGGGTTGATACAAACCTAACATGGTCTGTATATATAAACTGGCTTCCTGTCCCCCCGACGCAATGAATTATATCCATTGTTTGTTCCGGCAAGAACACGAGTGATCCCGAGGCGCGTAGTGATGACGCCACGCTGTGTACTCACCTAGTTGTGTTTGCGGGGGTTGAGCTCTGGCTCTTTGGTCCCGCCTCTCAACTGTCAATCAACTGGTGTACAGATTCCTGAGCCTACTGACTGTACGTCAGTACATACTTGTCCATCGACACAAAAAATATCCTCCATTATAAGTCATTCAATTAACAATAAATATCAGAATTATGAACTTCTTTACCTTAAATATTTTTCCCCGAGGCGTATATGTGAAATGTCACTGTCAGCTTATATAGCCTTAATCAGGATTACTGAAGGGCAATGAGAGGGGGAGAGAGAGAGAGTGAGAGAGAGAGAAAAAAAGAGAGAGAGAGAGAGAGAGAGAGAGAGAGAGAGAGAGAGAGAGAGAGAGAGAGAGAGAGAGAGAGAGAGAGAGAGAGAGAGAGACAGACAGACAGACAGACAGACAGACAGACAGACAGACAGACAGACAGACAAACAGACAGACAAAGAGGAAACAGTTAGAAGGATAGAAAAACGGACACAATCAGATAGACAAACAGATCCTCGGAAGTAAACATATTGCAACAAAAGTTCAACATTTAATAAAAACACAAGAAATGTAAAGTTATAAACAAAATAATGTAAGCATTAAATAATTATGAAAACTAGACAACCCGGACGTTATTACCTAGAAAGAAACAATTGAGGAATTCGCCCTTGAGTGGGACCAAAGAGCTGAAGCTCAACTCCCGCGAGTACAATTACTTCTTTACTAAGTTGAATGGCGAAGAAAAAACAGAAAAAAAATCACCTGAAAGCACCAATGGCAAGCTTTTGCTTGGTAAATGGTGCTCTCTGATTGGTTCGTGACGACTAATTAATAAAAGACTGCATCATGGTTATACGAGCCTGTGGCAAAGGTTTGGATTTGTCAACGCTGCATGCTGATTGGGTGAGAGAGATTGAATACGAGAAATCAAGAGCATGAATGAAAACAACAATTGGCTTGATAAATGGTGCATTTTGATTGGCTCTAGGTAGCGTTGTTTCTTTGTAGGTAATTCCATGCAATAAATTAACACTACTTTTCTCTTCGGAACATGTAAAGAAGTCAAATTTAAATTATGTAATATTTTTAATGAAAAAATTGTCTCTGATAAAATAAAAGTAATTACCAAAAAGTAGTTCATACCTTAAGCAGGAAAAGGGATTTTTTGTTGAAAAATTATTTTTAAGTAGCAAAAATTAAGGAAGAAGAGTGCTAAATATTTATAAAAATTATTTGTTAAAGAGAAGCAAGCATGTTAAAACAAATATTGTTAATTTGCATGGCTGTTTAAAGATGGAAAATAACTTGTCTTTGTGGGGAAAAAATCAACGTAATCTCTTCTGGGAAATAAATGCAACAGCTGTAAGGTAAACAAATAGCAGCCATTTTCTAAGATTACTAGAATGTGTTAAAATTGCTTTAAGAAAGTAAGAAATTAGCAATAAAACTAAGGAGCAGAGCTCAGGGGCAACTAAAGCAGAAAAGAGTGAACAGAAGTTGATGAGGAAATAACATGTGGAAAGGAAAATATTTAAAAAAGAAATGAAGATGATAATGCCGAATAAGATGATGATTGAGGTATTAAAACACTTAAGAGGCTTCCTACACCAGCATGTTTCACAACATTACTTTTGTTAGACCATCATTCAGATAATATATTGGAGATATATACAAGAGTTGTTACATTCTTGTACAGCCACTAGTACGCGTAGCGTTTCGGGCAAGTCCCTGGAATACGATCCCCGCCGCGAAGAATCGTTTTTACAACCAAGTACTCATTTTACTGTTGCGTTAAACAGAGGCTACAGTTAAGGAATTGCGCCCAGTAAATCCTCCCCGGCCAGGATACGAACCCATGACATAGCGCTCGCGGAACGCCAGGCGAGTGTCTTACCACTACACCACGGAGACTGTTTTATATAACCTCTCTCTCTCTGTCTCTCTCTCTCTCTCTCTCTCTCTCTCTCTCTCTCTCTCTCTCTCTCTCTCTCTCTCTCTCTCTCTCTCTCTCTCTCTCTCTCTCTCTCTCTCTCTCTCTCTCTCTCTCTCTATCTCTCTCTCTCTCTCTCTCTCTCTCTCTCTCTCTCTCTCTCTCTCTCTCTCTCTCTCTCTCTCTCTCTCTCTCTCTCTCTCTCTCTCTGTCTCTCTCTCTCTCTCTCTCTCTCTCTCTCTCTCTCTCTCTCTCTCTCTCTCTCTCTCTCTCTCTCTCTCTCTCTCTCTCTCTCTCTGTCTCTCTCTCTCTCTCTCTCTCTCTCTCTCTCTCTCTCTCTCTCTCTCTCTCTCTCTCTCTCTCTCTCTCTCTCTCTCTCTCTCTCTCTCTCTCTCCGTTCTGACGAGAGAGAAAATAGAAGCCGACACCATACACAATTTTACAAAACATGCCAGGAGACATGCAGGCTGGTAGTCACTGCAGTAGACGACTGAGAGCTGGAAAGAGGAACACCAAAAGCTGAAGTTCGATCCGACAGGCACAAATAGGTGAATACGAACAGGTTAATAGATGACAAATACGTGTCAAATGACACTGGATTAGCATACACGATATATGACGCACGCCAAATGATGACATTCGAAATGACAAATGCAAAATGACACGTCAAGTGCCACGCCAAATGGCACCCAAACGACATCAGGGCGGCGAATAATATGCCCAGGACGCAACAGGCAGTGAAGGAATTGCTTGTTAATATATATACAGACCACTCTCAGCTCCACCTAACTACCTTACCATTCTCGTTAAATCACAGCTGACGGCGATAATTTCCCCTTGGGGAATCAACTGCTCTTAATCACCTCATTAGGTATTTCTGGTTATAATTACTGCCCGTAAATTCATTCTCTCTCTCTCTCTCTCTCTCTCTCTCTCTCTCTCTCTCTCTCTCTCTCTCTCTCTCTCTCTCTCTCTCTCTCTCTCTCTCTCTCTCTCTCTCTCTCTCTCTCTCTCTCTCTCTCTCTCTCTCTCTTTCTCTCTCTCTCTCTCTCACTCCCTCCCTCTTTCTTAGTATATAGCAGCATTATGACACTTTTCGGAATTATTGCAATTAATTTAAAGTTAATATTCACCTTTTCTTAGAGCATGTAGCTTGGTGTAGGGTTATGACCTATCAATGATTGGAGGATTATGAAGGTCACCATAATAACATTCTAACCACCCATTATGTATACTTTAGCCCTCAACATATTCCAGGAATAAAGTAAACTCTCAATACATATACACCGAAAAGTGGAATACACCTCTCCATATATATCAACCCATCCTCCTAAAATTAGGGCTCTTATAGAAAATATTTGATCAAGAATACCAATATGTAGTGATAGGTCACCAAAAAGTTTACTTGTTTTACTTTTAATTTTATAGTCCAGGAAAATAAAACTAAAAAGTAAACTTGATCATTGCTAGGCCTAGTATCGGACAATATATCGTTCAAACATGAACTTGAGAAGAAGTATAGGTTAGGAATTGTCTCCAACGAATTCTCAAAGAATTACTCATTATTGCTATCTAAGATAATTAGACGAGCCAAAACTAAATACTACGAAGATAAATTTACCCAAATAAAGAGCAACATTAAAAAAACTTGGAGCACAATTTCACAAATATTGGGATCAAAGAAGACTTTAAATAACAAACCAACACTCCTGTCCAATAACGATGGTCAGCTTTCAGCCTCTGATTCTGCTATTGAGTTCAATAGGTTCTTCTCTTCCACTGGGTCATCCCTTGCAAATGATATTCCACCTTCCAGTACTGACGTTAAGGACTATCTTACAGGTAACTATCCACAGTCTCTGTACCTAAAGCCTATTAATTCCACTGACGTCAATGAGATAATCCTTTCCCATAAAACCAAGTCTAGTGCCCTTGAGGAGATACCAACTTTAATTTACAAAAAAAGCCTCCAGATCTTTAGCCCCTGCTATTGCTTTGCTCTTCAACAAGTCACTTGAACTCCAAACCTTTCCAGATATTCTAAAAAAAAGAGAGTAACGCCTGTCCACAAATGTGGTGATCTCACAGATGTTAACAACTACAGACCTATATCAATCCTGCCAAACTTGTCAAAAAATTTTGAAAAACTAATCTATAAGCAGCTTTACTCGTATCTAGCCAAACACAATATACTTAGCCCTTGCCAATATGGCTTCAGACCCAAAAAAAAACACTAACGATGCACTTATTAGTATGCTTAACTCGATTCATACAGCTCTTGATAAAAATGAGTTCCCTGTTGGGTTATTTGTGGACCTGCGTAAAGCTTTTGACACTGTCAACCACCAAAACCTTCTTCTTAAATTACATCATTATGGAGTCAGAGGTCACTCCCTGCAATACCTCAAATCCTACCTTACTGACAGGCTCCAGTATGTTTCTGTGAATAATTCAATTTCTCCCACCCTACCCATCAACATTGGTGTTCCTCAGGGCAGCATACTTGGCCCTCTCCTCTTTCTCATCTACATTAATGACCTTCCAAATGCCTCCCAACACCTCAAACCAATTCTATTTGCTGACGACACAACCTTCATTTACTCCAATCCTGACCCCCTTGCTCTAAATGCCACAGTAAATACTGAGCAAAATAAAGTCCATCTTTGGCTAACTGCCAACAAACTCACCCTTAACATTGACAAAACTTTCTATATTCTGTTTGGCAATAAATCCTCTAATCAAATAAATCTCAAAATAAACAATACCCAAATTTGTAGCAAATTAGATGGCAAATTCCTTGGCATTCTCATTGACCACAAGCTGAATTTCCAGGGACACATTCTAAATATATCAAAAGAAGTTTCAAAAACTGCTGGCATTCTTTCTAAGATCAGATATTATGTACCCCGCCCTGCCCTGGTGACTCTCTATTACTCCCTTATCTATCCATATCTCAACTATGATATTTGTGCTTGGGGCTCTACTACCCAAAATCATTTACGTCCTCTAATTACTCAACACAAAGCTGCTATTAGGACAATATCCAACTCTGGCCCCAGACATCACTCGGTACCCCTACTCAAATCTCTGAATATGTTAGACATTAAGTCTACACATTCTCTCATGTGTATTATACATATATAAAACGCTAAACTGTAATGCCAATCCTGACCTCAAAAGCTTCATAGAAGGTTGTAACAGAACCCATGGGCACCACACTAGAAATAAATACAGTTTTGATATTCCTAGAGTACGACTTAATCAAACTAGGAATGCTCTACAAATCAAGGGACCCAGAATGTGGAATGACCTTCCCAACCATGTTAAAGACTGTACCTCTCTCAACCAGTTTAAGATAAAAACGAAGCTATACCTAATAAATTCCCTGTAACCTACCTTACCCCTCTATTGTCAACCAATGTCTGTTTTTTTTTTTAAAGAGCGCTGTTTGTCGACAGAATTGTATTTGTGCTGCTTTTTCAGCTATGTTTTCATTCCATGTTTTCATTTTACTCTTTATGCTCAATTAGTATTAAGCTTTAGTCATTTAAGTTTTTCATGCCCGAAACGCTTTGCGTAATAGTGGCTTTAGGCATTGTATGTACTAGCTCTATCTATAAGTCCACCAATCTTTGTAAAAATGTCTTGTATGTATGTACCTTACCTAAATAAACATTTATTTATTTATTATTTATATATACTATATTAAGCTGAAGATATATATCGGACATATATGTATTATATTAGCGTGTATTAGACCTAGGATTGATAGCAGAGGTCAGGTTAAAGTCCATATTTATGTTTGGGTTAAAAATGTTCCCATTTGGCCCAATACAATAACACAAAAAGTAAGCTTTTGATGCCCATCGCTGCACATTGGTACTTTTCACCACATAATTACAAAAAGTACTATTATTTTAGGAGAATAGGTTGGTACTTACATATAACTGTGTATGTGAAAATAATTTGCGGGGTAATATTATTGGTTGTAGTATTGGTAGTGACAACATTTATAGGAAACAGTACTAATAGAATTAGTATTGACACTAACAGTAGTATTAATAATAGCAATATAAACACAGCCAATAATAATACTAGTATTAATAGTAATACTAGTATTATTATTGTAGCGCAAACAAATACTTTTAAATGAACACAATGAAATCACAATAAAGCGATATATTTATCAGACATTCTTCGGAGCAGGACAGTGGGATTGAACCAGCGTCTTGGGGCCTCCCAAGACGTGGTCCATGCGTTACGGCGAGCGTCTGCGGTGACCCATGACGCTGGTTCGATCCCACTGTCGTGCTCCGAAGATTGTCTCATTTAAATTAATATTAGACATGGTGGAAATTATTTATTATATATTTGCACTGAGAGATACTAAACTAATATTAACAGTATGGAACATTGTTTAAATCATCAGCGACACTAATTTAAGTAGTTTAAATCAACACTAGTACTTATTGAAGCCCTTAATTCAATAATAATATTTATTGAAGCCATTTAAATCAATAGTAATACTAACTGAGCCCTTATAAAAAAATAGTGATTCTAACTGAAGCCATTAAAATCAATAATGATACTAACTGAAGCCATTTAAATCTATAGTTAATAGGTATTATCTGACGCCATGTAAGTCAATAGTGATACTAAGTGAAGATATTCACATCAACAGTGTTACTAACTGAAGCCATTCCAACTATATATCATTTTCAAAAGTCGTTACATCTGCAACAGATATAAATAGGAAGCATTTAAGCTAACGGGCGACATTTAAATAAATGTCACTCAAGTCTCATTTTCGATTACATTGGTACAGACAGAAGGCAGTTTGGTTCAAACTAACTTACAGAATAAATAAATAAATCTCAGTGACAAACATCAAACGATCGCCACTTGCTGTCTTTTTAAATGTAACATGAATTGAGGAAAAAAATATGAAATAAAATAATTTTTCTCGTGTCAACGTAGTTTTGAACATCCGATTGCATGATTTTTATTTTGCATTCGATTTTCTACTATAAAGGCTGCATATTTTTCAAATCTTTCTCTCAGACTTTGTAAATTCAATAAAAAATAATCGTTGGCATTTGTTAATGAGAAATCCTCGCGTGCGCGTGTGTGTGTTTGTAATTAATGTTTCAGATGTGGAGAAAAAGAGAGAAGAACGCCGCCGCTATGCGTTTTTGTGTGTGTGTGTGTGTGTGTGTGTGTGTGTGTGTGTGTGTGTGTGTGTGTGTGTGTGTGTGTGTGTGTGTGTGTGTGTGTGTGTGTGTGTGTGTGTATGTGTGTGTGTGTGTGTGTGTGTGTGTGTGTGTGTGTGTGTGTGTGTGTGTGTGTGTGTGTGTGTGTGTGTGTGTGTGTGTGTGTGTGTGTGTGTGTGGCTGTAAGTAAATATGGCGTCCGGCCCTGTTTGCCCCCTTCTTTACCAGCACTTTTTTACGCATTCTGGGCGAGTGTGATGCTTTGTGGTTGGCGTTCCTTCCTTGCTTCTTCTCTGTGATACTTGCAGTTTGCATGAAGGGTTCAAACTCCCGATGACTGCAGACTTCCTTTCTACTTCCAGGTTACTTATAAGGCAAGTTACTCGGGATTTCTCCTATAAGTATACACAAACAAAAGAAGAATGACACTAATAGGTGAAACGAGGATTAGAAGAGTGTTTGTCAAGACAGTGACGGCACGGGTCAAGACAGTGACGGCACGGGTCAAGACAGTGACGGCACGGGTCAAGACAGTGACGGCACGGGTCAAGACAGTGACGGCACGGGTCAAGACAGTGACGGCACGGGTCAAGACAGTGACGGCACGGGTCAAGACAGTGACGGCACGGGTCAAGACAGTCGTCAACAACGGGTGCACAGGAAGGTTCCTTAGAGGTGGATTTTTTTCACTTTTTTAGATAAGAAGCTGTAATTTGAAGTTCTTAATAACATCAAAATATGAGACGCTACTGAAAACAGCTGTTTACAGCGTCTAAATTGGCCATATAGGTCAAACCAATACAGTATACCAAGAGCCGTGTTTGTCCCAATCTCAAATTCGGTCTCAGTCTAACGAAATATAACTTTAACCATTTTGAAAGTTTGTAGACAAAAACCGGACATGATTTGGCATGTCCGTGAAAAATAGCAACATTTATTGCAAAACAAATAATAAAAATGCTCTCCGCGGGTGTAATGAAGAGCGCGACCGTGATGTGTCGTGTACAGCGCGCGAGTCCACTACATGGGGCGCCTGACGCCAGAATGACGTCACTGTCAACAAATCATTACAAACAGCAGACTTTAACCTGACGCACAACTAACTTTCGCTACGCGAAACAGAGTTTTCATTAATATTTACAAGAAAAGAGCAAAATATTAACTTTATTTTGATAACAACCATTGAACAATCTCAAATGAAAGCAAACTTGTGTTGTTCATGAGTTAACATAATAAGCTTTCCGCCATTTGTTAGCAGAGGCGCGTCGCTCTTGATGATTCACCTAGCCCAGTGTAGTACAATCACTTACAAACAAGAAATTCAAACCAATTAGAAAATGGCGTGAAATTTATATTACTACAAAAACTATAGTTTTCTCATTTCACATAATTCATTCGTAAATATTTGTTTTCTTTCACAATGTAATTGCTTAATATATCCGTTTACAAAAGACATTTAAAGAACTCCTTCATAGGCTATTGGCCTCACCTAAAGTTGATATGTTGACGTCAAAGGTCTGCCCCACTAAAGCAGTGTAGCGACGTTTAGTATGAACACACATCGCCCATATAGTCACTAGAGGAACCATCGCAATGTTTTGATGTAAATTTTGATGTCAACACGAAACACTGGCTGGTCACGTGCTTATTATTATGATAATCAAGGCCCCTTTGAACGGAATTGACAGACACAGACGCATTTGTATGGTCGGATTAATTAAACAATTACTGAAAAATAACCTAACATATGTAACGTAAATTAAATTCTCATTTAATAAAGATTCCTATATTTATTAATATTTGTATCACAAAAGTAGCTGATACTCGGAATGAATAAATTATGAGAAATTAAATACTAGTTTACTCATTCTAATAAGTATAATATGAATATTTTAATTGTAATTAGACATTTGTATATAAAATTAAGGGAACAGCCAGCAGTCATGGATATAATACTTAATAAGACAATAAAAGCAGACAATTTAGTCATTTGTGCGCGAAGCTTTACAAAACAAGAAAAAATCTTGTATATTCAACTTTAGAGTTAGTGTATTATTGAGAGCAAGAAGTGAGCTGCAAGAGTCTTTAAAGAAGTGTTAAATCATGCATCTAAATAGCATTAATAACGTTAATTTAAGTTCTCATCTTTGAATTGTGATAGAACCCCCATTAACGTCTTTCCATGCAGTTTTATGTACAACACCATTGTAGACTAGCCTCTTCTGAATATTCCATGTGTAAGTGATCGTATCATAGAAATTAATGCTTTAATTGGTATCATGATGCTTAGGCTAACACACCCTAACCCCTGCACTGAAGCCCTCCAAGTCTTCTTTCTTGAAGGTCAGCATCCCTCCAAATGGAGTACCAAAACCACCACTGTGCTCAGAATGTATAATGTTCATCATCTGCCCCATGATGAAAATCATCTTCAGATCAGGAAAATGCGACACTTTCCTGCCCCATGGGATCTCACCACTTTCCAAATTACTATCCCCTTTTCCCACCCAAGAAGCTGACTGAAGAACAACCCTTGCTTCGACAAGAAGCACGTACAATGCCTTAAGTCAAATTAATGCTTTGGTCGCAGAGCGCACCTCTTCCAAATTATTTACACTGTGCTCCTTGAATCAGTCCCATGGTGCAACTGGAAGTGCAGTTGGTGTTGACAGCGAGAGATTGCTCCTACTCCTGTGAGTGTGCCGCGTGTGTAAATACCTGGGCCTCAACTCTTCAAACAGAATTGGTTGCCACAATTCTTGCACTCAAATGAGTATATGAATCAAAGGCTGACTGACACTTTAATTGTAAGTGACTCCTTGTCATCTTTTACTGCACTCAGCTCCCCCGTCTTTTTATACTGCAAATATGACCATAAGTGAAAACGGAGATTTGTCTTATTTTGCAAAAATTGACATGCAGTTTCAAAACTACGATGGATATTTAAAATGTTATGCTTGAGTGCTATTTCTGAGAGTAATTCAAGATAATGCACACGTTTTCAAGTCTTAACTTTAATTTTGTTATAAATTTAACGAACCATAACAGAAAACTGATATTTTGCATTTTGCTAAAATTGACCTGTCTTATGTAAAATACCATGTAAATTGGAAATATTATTCTTGCCTTACTTTTAGCGTAATTACGGGTCATGCCACATACTTTAAGTTTAAAAATACGTCTTTTTATACGTGATATATGACAAAAATTAAAATGAGGATTTGTCATATTTTGCCCAAATTGATATGCAGTTTCAAAACTACGATAGATATTTAAAATATAATGCTTGAGTGCTATTTTTTAACGTAATTGTGGGTGATTACACACATTTTGAAGTTTCAAATTGAGTCATTTTATAAAGTAAATAGACCATAATAGAAAACAGAGAAGTTTTGCATTTTATCTAAATTGGCCTGTAGTTTGAAAAACAATATTCATGTTGAAAATATTATTCTTGACTGCTAATTTTTAATGTAGTTGAGGGTGATTACACATATCTGAAGTTTTAAATTACGTGTATGTGTCTCAGTAACCCTTTCCACCATCACCCACGGGATGGGGATGAGATGCATAATAAAATAATGTAATTAAATAACAAAACCTTCTAACGGTTTGACAAGCGTCAAAGTTGAAGTATTTTTTACCTAACAAGAAGTCTAAGAACCTAAGCGTCCCTAATATTATCGAGGTTAATCTTAGCAAGCGGTAATATTGCGGTTCTTTTAATTTCCCGATATAATTCTGCGTTTTAAGCTATAGTCGACAGCGTCACAATAACAGTACATTAACTGTGTTGTACATCAACATTAGGTTGTTGATATGGTTATGTGTTGTCAACAACCAGGTGACACCCAGTGTTTACATTCTTACCTCAACCCTTATTTCGTCTAATATGTTCAAGGTGTACACTCTTAATTAGCTGATACTGGTCATCTTCGGTGATAACTTTACGTTCGAGTTAACAGTGAACTTTGAGTGTCTTGGTGAGGATATAGTCAGAGCGCCCTGTAGCATAGTGGTCTACGTTCCTGGCTAACAATCGAGGGACCCGGGTTTAATCCCTGGACGGGACGGAAACTGTTTGGCACGTTTCATTTCACCTGATGCCTTTCCTCACCAAGCAGTATAATAGGTACCCGACATATGCAAATGTGTGTTGTATTCAGAGGATACTAGTGGGCCTAGAGGGCAACCTCTATAAGCCTTAAGTACAGGCTTTCTGTCCCCGACAACAGCAATCAGATACACGAAGCAAAATGTTGAAAATAAATGGTTAAGTTCATTATAAGTTCCACAAAAGTTAAGAACAAAACTTGAGAATTGCGAGCACTGAACACAATTAAAATATAAACAAATCCATAATAAAACTTCCTCTATAAGGTATAATAATTTAGAGAGGAGAGGTGGATGTCGCGGAGAGGCAGTGGGAGAAAATATATTATCATAAATTATCACCAGGCCATAATATATGTCAGGAAATATATCCTCAAGAAATATAGGCGATAACGAGTAATAGAGTTGCTGCATGACCCATGCTGCTGTATGATACGTGCTGCTGCGTGACCCATGCTGCTGCATGATACGTGCTGCTGCATGATACGTGCTGCTGCGTGACCCATGCTGCTGCATGATACGTGCTGCTGCATGATACGTGCTGCTGCGTGACCCATGCTGCTGCATGATACGTGCTGCTGTATGACCCATGCTGCTGCATGATACATGCTGCTGTATGACCCATGCTGCTGCATGATACATGCTGCTGCATGATACGTGCTGCTGCGTGACCCATGCTGCTGCATGATACGTGCTGCTGTATGACCCATGCTGCTGCATGATACATGCTGCTGTATGACCCATGCTGCTGCATGATACATGCTGCTGCATGATACATGCTGCTGCATGACCCATGCTGCTGCATGATACATGCTGCTGCGTGACCCATGCTGTTGCATGATACATGCTGCTGCGTGACCCATGCTGTTGCATGATACATGCTGCTGCGTGACCCATGCTGTTGCATGATACATGCTGCTGCATGATACATGCTGCTGCGTGACCCATGCTGCTGCATGACCCATGCTGCTGCATGATACATGCTGGTGCGTGACCCATGCTGCTGCATGATACATGCTGCTGCGTGACCCATGCTGTTGCATGATACATGCTGCTGCATGATACATGCTACTGCGTGACCCATGCTGCTGCATGACCCATGCTGCTGCATGATACATGCTGCTGCGTGACCCATGCTGTTGCATGATACATGCTGCTGCATGATACATGCTGCTGCGTGACCCATGCTGCTGCATGATACATGCTGCTGCATGATACATGCTGCTGCATGACCCATGCTGCTGCATGATACATATTGCTGCATGACCCATGCTGTTGCATGATACATGCTGCTGCATGACCCATGCTGCTGCATGATACATGCTGCTGCATGACCCATGCTGCTGCATGATACATGTTGCTGCATGACCCATGCTGCTGCATGATACATGCTGCTGCATGACCCAAGCTGCTGCATGATCCATTCTGCTGCATGATACATATTGCTGCATGACCCATGCTGCTACATGACCCATGCTGCTGCATGACCCATGCTGCTACATGACCCATGCTGCTACATGACCCATGCTGCTGCATGATACATGCTGCTGCATGACCCATGCTGCTACATGACCCATGCTGCTACATGACCCATGCTGCTGCATGACCCATGCTGCTGCTTGACCCATGCTGCTACATGACCCATGCTGCTGCATGACTCAGGTTGTCGTCATCAAACCTGTTTTTTTCGAATCATACATAACATTTAGACGTCAAAATCCCCAACGTACAAAATATGAGGTACTACAAATCACAGCGGTTCACATACAACCACATTTTCTATGCATGGGTACATCGGTTAATTAAGGTTTGGTTAGGTTCGGGCAATTTAGTACATCATTTTTTCTCTCCGTTGTGACAACTCGAGAGGAAACAGAAAGTTTCACAAACAAAACTTTTTTCTCGCAAAAGAAACAAACTTTTGTTTCACCTTAGAAACAGCTGGAGTGAAACAAAAGTGTTTGTGTACTGTAAAGTTTCAAAAATATTTTCACTAATTTTATATTGGAAACTGGTAAATATTGTTGTGAATTATTCTCTACGGAAGATGACATCAGTAACTTGAATTCCGATCAATCAGGAGAGAAAGAGAGAGAGAGAGAGAGAGAGAGAGAGAGAGAGAGAGAGAGAGAGAGAGAGAGAGAGAGAGAGAGAGAGAGAGAGAGAGAGAGAGAGAGAGAGAGAGAGAGAGAGAGAGAGAGAGAGAGAGAGAGAGAGAGAGAGAGAGAGAGAGAGAGAGAGAGAGAGAGAGAGAGAGAGAGAGAGAGAGAGAGAGAGAGAGAGAGAGAGGGGGGGGGGGGGGGGGAGGGAGAGAGGGGGGGGAATAGAAAGGAAAGAGGTGATATGATCACCACGTACAAAATAGTGACAAAAATTGACAAATTTCAAAAGGAGAACTTTTAAATCTGCATCTTCATGAACAAGACACACAAAAACAGTGAAACAGCGAGTAACGGTGAGGGGGGAGACATCAGAGTGGCGAAATGTCACCAGCGGAGTCCCACAGGGCTCAGTACTTGGACCCATCCTGTTTCTAATATATGTAAACGATCTTCCGGAGGGTATAGACTCGTTCCTCTCAATGTTTGCTGATGATGCAAAAATTATGAGAAGAAACAAGACGGATGAAGATAGACAGAGACTACAGGATGATCTGGACAAACTGGAGGAATGGTCTAGAAAATGGCTGCTAAAGTTCAACTCAGTTTTCTTAGTTGAACTTGTAAGGTAATGAAATTAGGCAAAGGGAGCAGGAGGCTGAACACAAGGTACCATCTGGGAGTGAAATCAATTAGAGAGAAAGATCTGGGGGTTGATATCACACCGAACCTGTCCCCAGAGGCCCACATCAAAAGGATATCATCAGCGGCTTATGCTAGACTGGCCAACATAAGAACTGCCTTTAGAAACGTGTGTAAGGAATCATTCAGGACCCTGTATACCACTTATGTCAGACCAATCCTGGAATATGCAGCTCCAGCCTGGAGTCCATTCTTAGCTAAACACAAAATAAAGTTAGAGAAGATTCAGCGGTATGCCACCAGGCTCGTCCCGGAACTGAGAGGTATGAGCTACGTGGAAAGGCTAAAGGAGCTGAACCTCACATCCCTGGAAAACAGAAGAGTAAGGGGAGACATGTTACTACCTATAAAATTCTCAGGGGAATTGACAGGGTGGACAAAGACAAACTCTTCAGTACGGGTGGGACACGAACAAGGGGACACAGGTGGAAACTTAGTACCCAGATGAGCCACAGAGATATTAGAAAGATTTTTTTCAGTGTCAGAGTAGTTAATAAATGAAATGCATTAGGCAGTGATGTAGTGGAGGCTGACTCCATACACAGTTTCCAATGTAGATTTGATAGAGCCCAGTAGGCTCAGGAATCTGTACACCAGTTGATTGACAGTTGAGAGGTGGGACCAAAGAGACAAAGCTCAACCCCCGCAAGCCCAATTAGGTGAGTACAATTAGGTGAGTACACACACACACACACACACACACACACACAGCATCATCAGGATATCATCAGCGGCTTATGCTAGACTGGCCAACATAAGAACTGCCTTTAGAAACGTGTGTAAGGAATCATTCAGGACCCTGTATACCACTTATGTCAGACCAATCCTGGAATATGCAGCCCCTTTCCTTCCCGTCCTCCCTCCCCTTTCACCCCATACCCTCCCTGTCCCTCCCCCTTCACTGGATCCCCCGCCCCTCATTCCAGTATCCTCTGAGATCCTGTTACCCACCTCACAGGTCCTCACACCCATGGAACAGCCTCCCCCACCAGCAGAACACTCACCAAGGAGGCGATTTGAGAAGGGACAGAAGAAAGTGAGCCTCAAAGCGATGTACACTAACATAGATGGAATTACAAATAAAGCAAATGAGCTTGGAGAACTGGTACTAGAGGAAAACCCAGACATAATAGCCCTCACAGAAACAAAGATCACGAAAACAATAACAAATGCAGTGTTTCCACAGGACTATTATGTTATGCGGAAAGAGAGGGAAGGAAGAGGTGGGGGTGGTGTAGCTCTGCTGGTAAGAAAAGGCTGGGATTTTGAGGAGATGGATATTCAGGGCTGTGAAGGTTTCAGTGACTACATAGCAGGTACTGTAACAAATGGAGGGAAAAAAATTATAGTCGCAGTCATATATAATCCACCACCAAATGACAGAAGACCTAGACAGGAATATGATAGAAACAACATGGCCACCATTAACATAATAGAAAGAGCAGCTTCTGTTGCTAGCAGGAATGGATCTGGACTACTAATTATGGGAGACTTCAACCATGGGAAGATAGATTGGAAGAACAGAGACCCGCATGGAGGACCAGAAACATGGAGAGCTAAGCTGCTGGACGTGGCAACAAGAAACTTTCTAAGCCAGCATACCAAAGAGCCAACAAGAATGAGAGGAGAAGATGAACCAGCAATGCTTGATTTGATATTTACCCTAAATGAATGGGATATAAGGGAAGTTAAGATGGAAGCGCCCTTGGGAATGAGTGACCACAGTGTATTGAACTTTGAGTACCTGGTAGAGCTAGGACTTATCTCCCCCCAAAAAGAACTAGGAATCAAAAGGCTGGCATACCGAAAGGGGAATTATGAACAGATGAGAAGTTTCCTAAGTGAAATACCTTGGGACACAGACCTCAGAGACAAGTCTGTACAGGGTATGATGGACTATGTTACCCAAAAGTGTCAGGAGGCAGTAAACAGGTTCATCCCGGCCCAAAGGGAAAAATCCGAGAAGCAACAGAAGAATCCATGGTATAATAGGGCATGTATGGAAGCGAAGAAACTGAACAAAAAGGCGTGGAGGAACTTCCGGAATAACAGAACACCAGAAAGCAGGGAGAGATACCAGAGAACCAGGAATGAGTACGTCAGGGTGAGAAGAGAAGCAGAGAAAAATTTTGAAAATGATATAGCAAACAAAGCCAAGACCGAACCAAAGCTACTCCACAGTCACATCAGAAGGAAAACAACAGTGAAAGAACAGGTATTGAAACTTAGAACAGGCGAGGACAGGTATACAGAGAATGACAGAGAGGTGTGTGAGGAACTCAACAAGAGGTTCCAGGAGGTCTTCACAATAGAACAGGGTGAGGTCACTGTGCTAGGAGAAAGGGAGGTAAACCAGGCGGCCTTGGAGGAGTTCGAAATTACGAGAGAGGAGGTCAAGAGACACCTGCTGGATCTGGATGTTAGAAAGGCGGTTGGTCCAGATGGGATCTCACCATGGGTACTGAAAGAGTGTGCAGAGGCACTTTGCTTGCCACTCTCCATAGTGTATAGTAAATCACTAGAGACGGGAGACCTACCAGAAATATGGAAGACGGCGAATGTGGTCCCAATATACAAAAAGGGCGACAGACAAGAGGCACTGAACTACAGGCCAGTGTCCTTGACTTGTATACCATGCAAGGTGATGGAGAAGATCGTGAGAAAAAACCTGGTAACACATCTGGAGAGAAGGGACTTCGTGACAAATCGCCAACATGGATTCAGGGAGGGTAAATCTTGCCTTACAGGCTTGATAGAATTCTACGATCAGGTGACACAGATTAAGCAAGAAAGAGAGGGCTGGGCGGACTGCATTTTCTTGGATTGTCGGAAAGCCTTTGACACAGTACCGCATAAGAGGCTGGTACATAAGCTGGAGAGACAGGCAGGTGTAGCTGGTAAGGTGCTCCAGTGGATAAGGGAGTATCTAAGCGATAGGAAGCAGAGAGTTACGGTGAGGGGTGAGACCTCCGATTGGCGTGAAGTCACCAGTGGAGTCCCACAGGGCTCTGTACTCGGTCCTATCTTGTTTCTGATATATGTAAATGATCTCCCGGAGGGTATCGATTCATTTCTCTCAATGTTTGCGGACGATGCTAAAATTATGAGAAGGATTAAAACAGAAGAGGACTGTTTGAGGCTTCAAGAAGACCTAGACAAGCTGAAGGAATGGTCGAACAAATGGTTGTTAGAGTTTAACCCAAC
This sequence comes from Procambarus clarkii, assembly GCF_040958095.1. NCBI lineage: Eukaryota > Metazoa > Arthropoda > Malacostraca > Decapoda > Cambaridae > Procambarus > Procambarus clarkii. The sequence goes on from NC_091159.1 coordinate 4,745,422, forward strand.
CAAATGTAATGTAATGAAGATAGGTGTAGGGAGCAGGAGGCCAGATACAAGGTATCATCTGGGAGAGGAAATTCTTCAGGAGTCAGAGAAGGAAAAAGACTTGGGGGTTGATATCACGCCAGACCTGTCTCCTGCAGCACATATCAAGCGGATAACATCAGCGGCATATGCCAGGCTGGCCAACATACGAACGGCATTCAGAAACTTGTGTAAAGAATCATTCAGAACTTTGTATACCACATATGTCAGGCCAATCCTGGAGTATGCAGCCCCAGCATGGAGTCCATATCTAGTCAAGGATAAGACTAAACTGGAAAAGGTTCAAAGGTTTGCCACCAGACTAGTACCCGAGCTGAGAGGTATGAGCTACGAGGAGAGACTACGGGAATTAAACCTCACTTCGCTGGAAGACAGAAGAGTTAGGGGGGACATGATCACCACATTCAAGATTCTGAAGGGGATTGATAGGGTAGATAAAGACAGTCTATTTAACACAAGGGGAACACGCACAAGGGGACACAGGTGGAAACTGAGTGCCCAAATGAGCCACAGAGATATTAGAAAGAACTTTTTTAGTGTCAGAGTGGTTGACAAGTGGAATGCATTAGGGGGTGATGTGGTGGAGGCTCACTCCATACACAGTTTCAAGTGTAGATATGACAGAGCCCGATAGGCTCAGGAATCTGTACACCTGTTGATTGACGGTTGAGAGGCGGGACCAAAGAGCCAGAGCTCAACCCCCGCAAACACAACTAGGTGAGTACAACTAGGTGAGTACACACACACACACACACACACACACACACACACTTGTTGTGTGACCATCGTGTTGGGTGGACGTGGGTTGGGAGCTCCTGGTTCACTAGTGGAGTGAGAGGGGTAATCAGGCAACTTCGAAGTGAAAAAGTGTGTACAAGTGAATGAAAAAACCTTGAGTTTTGGCCAGAGCCATAAGGTAGTGAAGAAAAACAGTTTAAATAGCGTAATTCAATATAGTTGAGGAAGTATTGTGGCAGTGTGTAGTGTGGAGCAGACCTCACCGACCTCTGACCGCGTGACCTCACCCCGGCAGCAACCCTCCTACCACCACGTGGGACGACGCTTGGAGATTCACTCACCTATTGTGTTAGCAGGACGGTAAGATACTTGGAACCCCAGTGGGTAAGGTTGCATTATAGCAATGACTAGGTCAGGAAGGGTGTCTAGGTCCAACAGTATTATGATTGAGGAAGAAGATAGGTTTGTGGAGAAGATGATTGGGAAATTTGTAGAGAAGAGGGATGTTTGGATAGGTGATCTAATCCAGGGGATTAAAAGTGAAGTCTTTAATAAGATACAGGGCGAGGTTCAAAGACTCAAACAAGAGTTTATGGATTATATTCAAGAGGAAATCAGGAAGAGCAGGGTAGAATGGCAAGGAGAAATATCTAGGCTTACTAATGAATTTGGCAGGAATAAGGGAAGCTTGGCAGGGGAAGGGGTAGTAGTAGTAGGTGGAGTAGCGGGTGTAGGAGGGGTGGGGGTCAGCCAGGGAGAGGGCCACCAGCATGACCCTGAACTGAGAAAGAGGACAATCATAATCCATGGATTACTTGAAGCCAGGGCACCATCGAGGCAGGAAAGGATGGAGATTGAGGATTTGGAACTACAGGGGATCTTGAGAGACATGAGAGCCCAGATGGCAGGGAATGAGGTGCAAGTCCACCGACGCATTGGACCATACAACTGTAACAGGAAACGACCTGTCCTGGTACAGTTCACTAACGAAGAGGCAGTGGATTACATACTGCATCACAAACACCTACTCAGAGGTAGCGAAAATTACTACAACGTATTTATTGACAAATTCATGACGAAGGAGGAACAGATTGCCCACAGAGCATGCAAACAACAATACGACTCTTCCCATTTGAGCGCAGCTACACACCCCAGTGCTAATCCACCCCATGCTAACCAGCTCACAAGTGCTTCTCAGGTCACCCCTTCCCCAAATCAGCCGCCCCTGCTTATCTCCCCAGCACATCCCTTGACCCCTCTGACCCCACTGGAGTCAAATTCATCCCACATTCCAAGGACCCCCTCATCACCTCAACCCCCAAAACCCGTCCAGCCCTCATCCCCTCAACCCCCAAAACCCACCCAGCTCTCATCCCCTCAACCCCCAAAACCCATCCAGACCTCATCCCCTCAACCCCAAGAACCCACCCAGACCTCATCCCCTCAACACCCAAAGCCTACCCTGCCCTCACCCCTCCTCATCCCCTCTCCTTCCATGTGACCCCCCACCCTTGCGAGGGAGGTGGGAGGTCCCCCCCACCCCCTCTATCCTTCCCCCTCCCAACCTCTCAACCTCTATCTGTCTCCCAACCTTACGCTATCTCCCAACCCCTCTATGCCCTCCCTAATCTTCAGACCCAGTATGCCCTTCCTACTCCAGACCTACCTACCCAGGCCCTACCCCAGACCCTCCTACCTACCTTCCTAGAAGCCCAGCCCCCAGTAGCCCCCCAAGCACCCCTCCTGAACTCTTTCACCCCCCATACACCCCCCGGACCCCCCCAGACACCCCCCGGACCCCCCCAGACACCCCCCGGATCCCCCCGGACATCCCCTGGACCCTCCCCGCCCCCAGTCATCCCCCAGACACCCCCCAGATCCCCCGGATCCCCTCTGCCCCCAGTCACCCCCCAGACATCCCCCAGATCCCCCCAGACCCCCAGAGAAAGGGAGAACTCTGGTACAAGAGTTTCCATGAAGAATCTCAAGGTTTGGTACACCAATGCTGATGGGGTATCTAATAAAGCAGAAGAGATAAAAGAAAGAGTGAGTGAAGCAGATCCTGACATAGTTGCAATTGTGGAAACTAAAATTAATGACATGATCTCAGATGCAATCTTTCCTGAAGGGTACCAGGTGATACGAAAAGAGAGGACACAGAGACAGGGAGGAGGAGTAGCACTCCTAATAGAGCGGAAATGGAAGTTTGAAGACCTGGGAAATCGAGTTACCAATGAGTGCACAAGCTTCATACATGGAACTCTGACAGTAGATGGGAGGAAGATTGTGATCTTGGTAATCTACAATCCCCCACCAAACAGTAGAAGACCCAGGCAGGAGTATGATGACAACAACAAAGCATGTATAGATGAACTGCAGAAGGCAGCAACACTAGCCCACAGAATGAGAGCGAAGCTGCTGATCATGGGGGATCTAAATCATGGAGAGATAAATTGGGAATCAAGGAATCCCCATGGAGGGGACGAAACGTGGGGAGCAAAATTAGTAGATGTTATAGACAGGAATTTCCTGACACAACATGTGAAGGAAGACACAAGGGAAAGAGGAGGAGATGCACCGAGCCTATTAGACCTGATTTTCACCCAGAACGTAGAAGATATCGAGAATTTAGAGCATGAAATACCTCTAGGGGCCAGTGACCATTGTGTCCTAGTCTTTGACTACATGATGGAATTCAAACTTATGACCATGGGACAAGAGATCTGGGAAAGGAGAGCTGACTACAGGAAAGGGGACTATATGAGGATGAGGGACTATCTGGGTGAAGTGCAGTGGGAGGAAGAAATTAGAGGAAAATCAGTCCAAGATATGATGGACCTAGTCATACAGAAATGCCAGGAGGCCGAAGAGAGATTTATACCAACGGTAAAGGGAAAAAATAAGAAGGAATATAATAACCCATGGTTTAATAGACAGTGTCAGGAAGCAAAAATGGCCAGCAGGCGGGAGTGGAGGAAGTACAGAAGACAAAGAACAGAGGACAACAGAAGCAGATACAACAGAGCTAGGAATGATTACATTAACATAAGACGAACATCGGAAAGGGACTATGAGAACGATATTGCAATCAAAGCGAAAAAACAACCTAAGTTACTACACAGTCATATAAGAAGAAAAATGTCGGTGAACGACCAAGTGACAAGACTAAGGAAGACAGAGGGGGCATATACTGAAAGTGACAAGGAAATCTGCGAGGCACTGAATGCCAGTTTCCATGGAGTGTTCACTACCGAGCCTGAGCAGCTCCCATTGTTGGAAGGGGTTACCCTAGATGACAGACTATCAGATATAGAGGTGACAGCAGAGGAGGTAATGAAACAGTTGACAACTCTAGATGCAACTAAAGCAGTTGGACCAGACAAAGTATCACCGTGGATACTAAAAGAAGCAGCACAGGCCCTCAGCGTGCCTCTGGCAATGATCTTTAATGAGTCACTTATGTCAGGAGAATTGCCCAGTTGCTGGAAGAAGGCAAATGTCGTGCCGATCTTCAAGAAAGGAGATAGGGAGGAGGCACTTAACTACAGACCTGTATCACTGACAAGCATCCCCTGTAAAATACTGGAAAGAATAATTAGGCTACGACTGGTTGCACACCTGGAGAACATTAGGTTTGTGAACAAACATCAACATGGGTTCTGGACAGGGAAATCGTGCCTAACAAACCTTCTGGAATTCTATGATAAAATAACGAGGATAAGACAGGACAGAGATGGTTGGGCAGACTGCATATTTCTGGACTGCCAAAAAGCCTTTGATACAGTACCGCACATGAGACTGCTGTTCAAGCTCGAGAGGCAGGCGGGGGTGGGGGAAAAGGTCCTAGAATGGATAAGGAACTACCTAACAGGAAGGAGCCAAAGAGTTACGGTAAGGGGCGAGAAGTCGGACTGGCGAACAGTAACAAGTGGAGTACCACAAGGATCGGTGCTGGGACCAATTCTATTTCTTGTATATGTTAACGACATGTTTACAGGCGTAGAGTCCTACATGTCGATGTTTGCGGATGATGCAAAGTTGATGAGAAGAGTTGTGACGGATGAGGATTGCAGGATCCTCCAAGAGGACCTGAACAGATTGCAGAGATGGTCAGAGAAATGGCTACTAGAATTCAACACGAGCAAATGTAAAGTTATGGAAATGGGACTAGGAGATAGGAGACCAAAGGGACAGTACACAATGAAGGGGAACAGCCTACCTGTAACGACGCGTGAAAGAGACCTGGGGGTGGACGTAACACCTAATCTATCTCCTGAGGCACATATTAATAGGATAACGACAGCAGCGTACTCTACACTGGCAAAAGTTAGAACATCATTCAGAAACCTAAGTAAGGAGGCATTTAGGGCGCTTTACACTGCCTACGTAAGGCCAGTCTTAGAGTATGCCGCCTCATCATGGAGTCCCCATCTGAAGAAGCATATAATGAAACTGGAAAAGGTTCAGAGGTTTGCAACGAGACTCGTCCCAGAGCTACGAGGGATGGGGTATGAAGAGCGCCTGAGGGAACTGTGCCTTACGACACTAGAAAGAAGAAGGGAGAGGGGGGACATGATAGGAACGTATAAGATACTCAGAGGAATTGACAGAGTGGACATAGACGAAATGTTCACACGGAATAGTAACAGAACGAGAGGACATGGATGGAAGCTTGAAACTCAGATGAGTCACAGAGATGTTAGGAAGTTTTCTTTTAGCGTGAGAGTAGTGGGGAAATGGAATGCACTTCAGGAACAGGTTGTGGAAGCAAATACTATTCATAATTTTAAAACCAGGTATGATAGGGAAATGGGACAGGAGTCATTGCTGTAAACAACCGATGCTCGAAAGGCGGGATCCAAGAGTCAATGCTCGATCCTGCAAGCACATATAGGTGAGTACATATAGGTGAGTACACACACACACACACACACACACACACACACACACACACACACACACACACACACACACACACACACACACACACACACACTCTCTCACACACACACACACACACACACACACACACACACACACACACACACACACACACACACACACACACACACACACACACACACACACACACACACACACACACACACACACACACACACACACACACACACACACACACAATCAGTTTAATCAGAGATGTAGGCTAGCTAAGCAACGAAGAACAAGGGCGTGGAAAAACTATAGAAATAACGTGACACTTGAGAGCAGAGAAAGATACTAGAGTGCCATGAATGAATAGGTCAGGGTGAGAAGAGAGACAAAATGGCAATACGAAAATGACATCGAAAGCAAGGCAAAGACTCAACCTAAATTGCTGCATAGCCACATCAGGAGAAAAATAACAGTAAAGGAACAGGTAATGAAACTGAAGATAGGGGCTGAGAGATTCACTCCAAGCGACAGGGAAGTGTGCGAGGAACTGAATACGAAATTCCAGGTCTTCACATTAGAGCAAGGAGAGGTTCAAGAGATAATAGAGGGAATAGTTAACCAGGCACTACTAGAAAAGTTTGGGATTACCAGGGGGGATGTAATGAAGCTTTTGCTAGAGTTGGATGTGACAAAAATTATAGGACCAGAAGGAATCTCCCCTTGGATACTAAAGGAAGGAGCAGAAGCACTGTGCCTGCCACTCTCCATAGTGTATAATAAATCACTGGTAACAGGAGAACTGCCAAAAATTTGGAGGACGGCTAATATATCTTGTATCCCGATATACAAGAAGGAGTATAGACAGGAGGCACTGAACTACAAGCCAGTGTCCCTAACTTGCATACCATGCAAGTTGATGGAGAAGATTGTGTGAAAAAAACTAGTGGAACATCTGGAGCGAAAGAACTTTGTAACACAGTATCAACATGGGTTCAGGGATGGTAACTCCTGCCTCATAGGATTAATTGAATTCTACGACCAGGCAACAAAAATCAGGCAAGAAAGAGAGGGGTGGGCAGACTTTCTGGCATATTTGGATTGCCAGAAAGAATTTGACACAGTACCACTCAAGAGGCTAGTGCAAAAGCTGGAGACGCAGGCAGGAGTAAAAGGGAAGGTACTCTATTGGATAAGGGAGTACCTAAGCAACAGAAGACAGCGAGTCACTGTGAGGGGTGAGGTCTCAGATTAGCGAGGCGTTACCAGTAGAGTCCCACAGCGTTCAGTCCTTGGACCTATACTGTTTCTGATATATGTAAATGATCTCCCGGAGGGTATATTATCGTTCCTCTCATTGTTTGCTGATGATGCAAAGATTATGAGGAAGATTAAGACAGAGGAAGATAGTATGAGGCTACAAGATGACCGAGACAGACTGAATGAAAGGTCCAACAAATGGCTACTAAAGTTCAACCCGAGTAAATGTAAGGTAATGAAACTAGGTGGCGGAAATAGGAAGCCAGACACAGGATACCGAATGGGAGATGAAGTACTTAATGAAACAGACAGAGAGAAAGATCTCGGAGTTGATATCATGCCAAACCTGTCTCCTGAAGCCCACATAAAAAGAATTACATCTGCGGCATACGCGAGGCTGGCTAACTTCAGAACAGCCTTCAGGAACCTGTGTAAGGAATCATTCAGAACCTTGTATACCACATATGTAAGACCAATCCCAGAGTATGCGGCCCTAGTATGGAGCCCGTGCCTTGTCAAGCACAAGACGAAGCTGGAAAAAGCTCAGAGGTATGCGACTAGACTAGTCCCAGAACTAAGATATATGAATTACGAGTAAAGGCTGCGTAAAATTTACCTCACGACACTGGAAGACAGAAGAGTAAGGGGAGACATTATCACTACCCACAAAATTCTCAGAGGAATTGACAGGGTAGATAAGGATAAACTGTTTAATACGGGTGGTACGCGAACAAGGGGACACAGGTGGAAGCTGATTACCCAAATGAGCCACAGGGACGTTAGAAAGACTTTTTCAGTGTCAGAGTAGTTAACAGATGAAATGCATTAGGCAGTGATGTGGTGGAGGCTGACTCCATACATAGTTTCAAATGTAAATATGATAGAGCCCAGTAGGCCTAGGATACTGTACATCAGTTGATTGACAGTTGAGAGTCGGGACCAAAGAGCCAAAGCTCAACCCCCGCAAGCACAACTAGGTGAGCACACACACACACGCATCGTACCTTTCATACCCCCACTGGCCTAACTTTGAGCTACAAGTAATCCAACATAATCTTTCGAAATTGCTTTATAATTACACTCTAATGTCTACCTTGCATTAACCCTGAGTTGGATTAAAGTGTCTTAAACAGCTAATGTTCCTTTGCAGGTTGTACCTTATAGCTCATGCACTGACAAAAAACATAAGATTAAAAACAGTTTTCTTGGTCTGGATTTACAGATTCATTTATTTATTTTATCAGGCATGGGAAAATGTGTATAGAGAGGATGTGACACGTCTAACAGTAAATATCTACCAATGTGGAAAACTAGGTACTGTTAAATTCAACTGGAGAAAATCACTGACACTAATCGTATCTATATACTAGTAAAAAATATATCTTTTACGATTTTCTTTATAATTACAAAGCCTTAATTAATGTTCTTCAAGGCCGATAGTAAGCGAATGCGACGACCTCCTGGAGAAAATATTCACGAAGGCACTCGACGCTTCTCCTCTTGAAGACGGTCAGTGGCACCTTGAGAAGACTCTAGTTAGACTGCAAAGGGAGAGGAAATTAAGACAAGACGTAAAAGAACCACTTAAAAAAAATAGATTTAGTGAGAGCTGCAAGGAGATAACTGAGACTAACGTGTGAAGAAAAACAGAAAGTGAAATCCTTAACATAATAATGTAGACCATAATATGTGATGCAAGGAACAGAACCACAGGTTAATGGAGACAGGTAAAAGTTGAACCATCCACAACAGCAGATATGATTTTACAGAGAGGAAGGTAGAATTAAGCTCGTACGGAGATAGTAAAAACAAAAGGTTAAAAACTAGGAGAGTATAAATGATTGCCATACTCTACTAATATGTATGGAAATATTACGGCTTATTGGAAAAGATTCGCCATAATCACGTTGTGAGGTAGAGAGTGAGTGACAATGCTGGTTATCAGAGTGAGGGTTACAGTATTCTGGGTTTAAAAGTAATTATCAAAACATTAGTGTTTAAGAAAATTTCCATTCGTGACATTAACAATTATTTTACGTAGATCAAGTGAGGAGAAACAAGCCGATAGATAACTGAATGGTCGCCTTCTTCGAGAGATTGAACTCGAAGAAGGAGGGAAACGTTACTGGTTAAAGGTTACTGAAAGGAGGGAACGTTTTCAAAGACCGATAGCGACAAAAAAGACGCTGTACTCTCCGTGTTTCTGGCCCACCAATATGTCTCTTTAACCGAAGTGTCCTACAATCAGTTGTCTTGCTCAAGCTTTATTTCCAGCCAATATTATTCCTTCAGTAGCAGTTATGGCTACTCCTGTTGTCATACGTCTGTCTAGACACCGTTTTTTTAGGGTGAATATTGTATATAATTGCCAAAATCTTCACAGAATAAAATACGAAACACCGGATAGAAATAGGATTAGTTTAAATTCAGGACCGACCTGAGTAAATACCGGTTTAGAAACAGGGTAGTTGATTTATTAAATAAATTACTGGGAAACATTATTGACGTGGGATCGATGAATTGTTTCAAGCGTAGGTTAAACATATATGTACATTAAACGAGTTAAGATGAATATAAATATAAGCTGCCTCGTATGGACCAATAGCCTTCTGCAGTTTCCTTTATTCTTATATATTCAAATTATATTGGGTCCGCCATAGAATATTGTTCCCACATAATAATCTAGGAAGTGTTTGCAATTTTCGGATTGTCATTCTATCGAATATTCACTGTTTCTTTATCAGTATGAGAAAATTACATTTGATGTTATTCCTAAAATTTTGGATTCTGAAATGTAACCGAGTCTAAGTTTTCTTGTTGAGTGTGAGTCTACAACATATATATTCCTCTCTAACACACGCACACACACACACATCCCCAGGAAGCAGCCCATAGTAGTTGTCTAACTCCCAGGTACATATTTTCTGCTAGGTGAACAAGGAATATGTGTGCATGTGTACTTACCTACTTGTACTTACCTAGTTGTGCTTGCTGAAGTTAAGCTCTGGCTCTTTGGTCCCGCCTCTCAACTGTCAATCAACTAATATACAGGTTCCTGAGCCTACTGGGCTCTATCATATCTACACTTGAAGCTGTGTATGGAATCAGCCTCCACCACATCATTTCCTAATGCATTCCATTTGTCTACTACTCTGACATTGAAAAAAATCTTTCTAACGTTTCTATGGCTCATTTGGGCACTCAATTTCCACCTGTGTCCCCTAGTGCGTGTCCCCTTGTGTTAAATTGTCTGTCTTTATCTACCCTATCAATTCCCTTCAGAATCTTGTATTGATGTGGTGATCATGTCCCCTCTAACTCTTCTGTCTCCCAGTGACGTAAGGTTTAATTCCCGTAGTCTCTCCTCGTAGCTCATACCCCTCAGTTCGAGTACTAGTCTGGTGGCAAACCTTTGAATCTTTTCCAGTTTAGTCTTATGCTTGACTAGATATGGACTCCATGTTGGAGCCGCATACTCCAGGATTGGTCTGACATATGTGGTATACAAAGTTCTGAATGATTCCTTACACAAGTTTCTGAATGCCGTTTTTATGTTGGCCAGCCTGGCATATGCCGCTGATGTTATCCTCTTGATATGGGCTGCAGGAGACAGGTCTGGCGTGATGTCAACCCCCAAGTCTTTTTCCCTCTCTCGGACTCTTGAAGAATTTCACCTCCGAGATGATACCTAGTATCTGGCCTCCTGCTCCCTATACCTATCTTCATTACATTACATTTGCTTGGGTTAAACTCTAACAACCATTTGTTCGACCATTCCTTCAGTTTGTCTAGGTCTTCTTGAAGCCTCAAGCAGTCCTCCCTTGTCTTAATCCTTCTCATAATTTTGGCATCGTCAGCAAACATTGAGAGAAATGAATCTGTACCCTCCGGGAGATCATTTACATATATCAGAAACAAGATAGGACCGAGTACAGAGCCCTGTGGGACTCCACTGGTGACTTCACGCCAATCTGAGGTCTTACTCCCTCACCATAACTCTCTGCTTCCTATTGCTTAGAAAGTACTCCCATAAGTAGAGTACATAAGTAGCACATAAGGACTCCCTTATGTATATGTGTGTGCGTGTATGTGTGTACTCACCTAGTTGTACTCACCTAGTTGTGTTTGCGGGGGTTGAGCTCTGGCTCTTTGGTCCCGCCTCTCAACCGTCAATCAACAGGTGTAAGATTCCTGAGCCTATTGGGCTCTATCATATCTACACTTGAAACTGTGTATGGAGTCAGCCTCGACCACATCACTTCCTAATGCATTCCATTTGTCAACCACTCTGACACTAAAAAGTTCTTTCTAATATCTCTGTGGCTCATTTGGGCACTCAGTTTCCACCTGTGTCTCCTTATGCGTGTGCCCCTTGTGTTAAATAGCCTGTCTTTATCTACCCTGTCAATTCCCTTCAGAATCTTGAATGTGGTGATTATGTCCCCCCTAACTCTTCTGTCTTCCAGCGAAGTGAGGTTTAATTCCCGTAGTCTCTCCTACGTAGTCTGTGTGTGTGTGTGTGTGTGTGTGTGTGTGTGTGTGTGTGTGTGTGTGTGTGTGTGTGTGTGTGTGTGTGTGTGTGTGTGCATGTGTGTGTGTATTCACCTAGTTGTGTTTGCGGGGGTTAAGCTTTGCTCTTTCGACGCGCCTCTCAACTGTCAAACTAACTTTTTTTTTCCCCACACACACACACCAGGAAGCAGCTCGTGACAGCTGACTAACTCCCAGGTACCTATTAACTGCTAGGTAACAGGGGCATTCTGGGTGAAAGAAACTTTGCCCATTTGTTTCTGCCTCGTGCGGGAATCGAACCCGCGCCACAGAATTACGAGTCCTGCGCGCTATCCACCAGGCTATGAGGCCCTACGTGTGTGTATGTATACTCACCTAATTGTACTCACCTAATTGTGCTTGCGGGGGTTGAGCTTTGGCTCTTTGGTCCCGCCTCTCAACCGTCAATCAACTGGTGTACAGATTCATGAGCCTACTGAGCTGTGTGTGTGTGTGTGTGTGTGTGTGTGTGTGTGTGTGTGTGTATTCACCTAGTTGTATTCACCTAGTTGTATTTGCGGGGGTTGAGCTTTGCTCTTTCGGCCCGCCTCTCAACTGTCAATCAACTGTTTACTAACTACTTTTTTTTCCACACCACACACACACACACACACACCTCAGGTAGCAGCCCGTGACAGTTGACTAACTCCCGGGTACCTATTTACTGCTAGGTAACAGGGGCATTCAGGGTGAAAGAAACTTTGCCCATTTGTTTCTGCCTCGTACGGGAATCGAATCCGCGCCACAGAATTACGAGTCCTGCGCGCTATCCACCAGGCTACGAGGCCCCCGTGTGTGTGTGTGTGTGTGTGTGTGTGTGTGTTGTGGGTGGGTGTGTGTGTGTGTGTGTGTGTGTGTGTGTGTGTGTGTGTGTGTGTGTGTGTGTGTGTGTGTGTGTGTATGTGTGTGTGTGTGTGTGTGTGTGTGTGTGTGTGTGTGTGTGTATGTGTGTGTGTGTGTGTGTGTGTGTGTGTGTGTGTGTGTGTGTGTGTGTGTGTGTGTGTGTGTGTGTGTGTGTGTGTGTGTGTGTGTGTGTGTGTGTGTGTGTGTGTGTGTGTGTGTGTGTGTGTGTGTGTGTGTGTGTGTGTGTGTGTGTGTGTGTGTGTGTGTGTGTGTGTGTGTGTGTGATTACCTAAGTGTAGTTACGCTCGAGTTGTGTCATCGTCCCAGTACTTTTTATCAGGTGACGCTTTGAAACAACTGACGGTTTTGGCCTCCACCACCTCACCTAACTTGCTCCAGCCGTCTCCCACTCTGCAAATAAACTCTCAGACATTTTGTCGACACCTTTGTTTCCTTTGCTTGATCCTAAAACCTCTTGTTCTAGAAATTGCATTTTTCAAGAATTCCTCTTTGTCAATTTTGTCAATTTGCTGTTAATATTTTGTACGTAGTGATCATGTCGCCTCTTTTCCTTCAATCGACTAGTTTTGGCGTATTTAAGACATCAAGCCTCTCCTCGTGTACTCGGTTTTCCGTTCCGGGAAGCCATTTAGAAGCATGTCTGTTCCTTTTCCAGTTTATTGATGTACTTCTTGAGATATGGGCACCATACGCCCGCTACATATTCTAATTTTGGTCTCACAAAAAGTAAACGATTTAATATTTCCCCTCCCCAGTGTGTATTGGGGGGGGGGGAAGTCTTGTTTCATCATGCATTTTCTCTGTTGATCTCCACTCCCCCCCCCCCCTCTCTCTCTCTCTCTCTCTCTCTCTCTCTCTCTCTCTCTCTCTCTCTCTCTCTCTCTCTCTCTCTTGCATACCGATGCTCTTAAACTAAATTTATAGAACCATTTGTGTCCCTCGAGGAAGAGATAGATGGCTGATAGATATTGGAAATAGATGTTGGATAGTTATTGGGGATAGAAGAGGGATATATAACGCTAAGATTCAGTATCATCGGAGAGGAGGAGGAAAACTCAGGGCAACATGGAGTGTAATTCTCAACACGGAGACTGCAGTGGGAAGGGGGCTTCTAATTGGTTTCCATAACTGATGATCCTCTTTTCCGTGTGTTTTAGGTAATTTGTAATTCCTTGAATTTCGACTGTATTCATTTTACTGGTTACTTAATGTTCTTGTGCTTGTGTTGTATTGAGAGGGTGTGTTCTCACCTAGTTGTGCTTACCTAGTTGTGCTTGCGGGGGTTGAGCTCTGGCTCGTTAGTCCCGCCTCACAACTATCAATCAACTGATGTTCAGACTCTTGAGCCTACTGGGCTCTATCATATCTACATTTGAAACTGTGTATGGAGTCAGCCTCCACCACATCACTGCCTAGTGCATTCCATCTGTTAACTACACTGACACTGAAAAAGTTCTTTCTAACGTCCCTGTGTCTCATTTGGGTACTCAGTTTCCACCTGTGTCCTCTGTTCGCGTACCACCCGTGTTAAACAGTTTATCTTTATCAACCCAGTTAATTCCTCTGAGAATTTTGTAGGTCGTGATTATGTCTCCCCGAGCTCTTCTGTCTTCCAGTGACATGAGGTGCATTTCACGCAGCCTTTCCTCGTAACTCATGCCTTTTACCTCTGGGACTAGCCTAGTGGCATACCTCTGAACATTTTCCCAGCTTCGTTTTGTGCTTGACAAGGTACGGCCTCCCTGCTGGGGCCGCATACTCCAGGATTGGTCTTACATATTTGGAATACTAGATTCTGAGGGATTCCTTACACAGGTTCTGAAGGCAGTCCTGATGTTAGCCAGCCTTGCATACGCCGCTCCAGGACACAGTTTTGTCCTGAAGCCCTGTGGGCTCCAGGACACAGTTTTGGCATGATATCAACTCCTAGATCTTTCTCTAAGTCCGTTTCATGAAGGACTTCATCTCCCATTCGGTATCCCGTGTCTGGCCTTCTGTTTCTACCGACTAGTTTCCTTACCTTTCATTTACTTGGGTTGAACTTTAGTAGCCATTTGTTGAACCATTCATTCAGTTTGTCTGGGTCATCTTGTAGCCCTACATTATCTTGTCTTCATCCTCCTCATAATTTCTGCATCATCAGCAAACAATGAGAGGAACGATTTTATACCCTCTGGGAGATCATTTACATATATCAGAAACAGTATAGGTCCCAGGACTGACCCCTGCGGGACTCCACTGTGACGCCAATCTGAGACCTCACCCCTCACAGTGACTCGCTGTCTTCTGTTGCTTAGGTACTCCCTTATCCATGGAGGGAGTACCTCCACTCCCTTATCTTATGGAGTACCTTCCCATTCACTTCTGCCTGCATCTCCAGCTTTTGCACTAGTCTCTTGTGTGGTACTGTGTCAAAGGCTTTCTGGAAATCCAAAAATATGCAGCCTGCCCAGCACTCTCTATCTTGTCTGATATCTGTTGCCTGCTCGTAGAATTCAATTAATCCTGTGAGGCATGACTTGCCATCCCTGAACCCATGCTGATGTTGTGTTACAAAGTTCCTTCGCTCCAGATGTTCCACTAGTTTTTTTCGCACAATCTTCTCCATCAACTTGCGTGGTATGCAAGTTAGGGACACTGGTCTGTATTTCAGTGCCTCCTGTCTATACCGCTTCTTGTATATCGGGACTACATTAGCCGTCTTCCTTATTTTGGGCAGTTCACCTGTTACCAGTGATTTGTTATACACTATGGAGAGTGGCAGGCACAGTGCTTCTGCTCCTTCCTTTAGTATCCAAAGGGAGAGTCCATCTGGGCCTATAGCCATTTGTCCCATCCAACCCTAGCAAAAGCTTCCTTACCTCTCCACTGGAAATCCCGAACTCCTCCAGCAGTGCCTGGTTAACTAATCCTTCTCTTATCACTGGAACCTCTCCTTGCTCTATTGTGAAGACCACCTGGAATTTCTTTTGTTGCCCGAAACGCTGTGCGTATTAGTAGTTTCAGGCATTGTATGTACTAGCTCTATCTATTAACCTGACATTATGTTTGTAACTCATTTTCAATGTACGTACCATTACCTGAATAAATATCTTATCTCACTGAGTTCCTCGCACACTTCCTTGTCGTTTGTAGTGAATCTGTCAGCCCCTATCTCAGTTTCATTACCTGTTCCTGTACTGTTGTTTTCTCCTGATGTGGTTGTGCAGCAATTTGGGTTGCTGCACAGCCTTGCTTGCTATGCCATTTTCGTGTTGTCTTTCTGCCTCTCTTCTCACCCTGACGTATTCATTCATGGCACTCTAGTATCTTTTTCCGTTCTTAAGTGTTCTGTTATTTCTATAGTTTCTCCACGCCCTTGTTCTTAGTTGCTTTGCTAGCTTACATCTCCTATTAAACCATGGGTTTCTAGTCTGCATTTTGTTTTTTTCCTTTAGGATTGGGACAAACTTGTCTGCTGCCTCCTTACACGTCTGCGTGATGTAGACTATCATGGCTTGAGCCGTCTTTCCTCTGAACTCTGTTTCCCACGTTATACCAGTTAGAAATAGGGTGATTGTGTGTATGTGTGTGTGTGTGTGTGTGTGTGTGTGTGTGTGTGTGTGTGTGTGTGTGTGTGTGTGTGTACTCACCTAATTGTACTCACCTAATTGTGCTTGCGGGGGTTGAGCTTTGGCTCTTTGGTCCCGCCTCTCAACTGTCAATCAACTGGTGTACAGATTCCTGAGCCTACTGGGCTCTATCATATCTACATTTGAAACTGTGTATGGAGTCAGCCTCCACCACATCACTTCCTAGTGCATTCCATTTATTAACTACTCTGACACTGAAAAAATTCTTTCTAACGTCTCTGTGGCTCATCTGGGTACTAAGTTTCCACCTGTGTCCCCTTGTTCGTGTCCCACCCGTGCTGAAGAGTTTGTCTTTGTCCACCCTGTCAATTCCCCTGAGAATTTTGTAGGTGGTTATCATGTCTCCCCTTACTCTTCTGTTTTCCAGGGATGTGAGGTTCAGCTCCTTTAGCCTTTCCTCGTAGCTCAATCCTCTCAGTTCCGGGACGAGCCTGGTGACATACCGCTGAATCTTCTCTAACTTTGTCTTGTGTTTAACTAGGTATGGACTCCAGGCTGGAGCTGCATACTCCAGGATTGGTCTTACACAAGTGGTATACAGGGTTCTGAAAGATTCCTTACACAAGTTTCTGAAGGCAGTTCTTATGTTGGCCAGTCTAGCATATGCCGCTGATGATATTCTTTTGATGTGGGCCTCTTGGGACAGGTTCGGTGTGATATCAACCCCCAGATCCTTCTCTCTATTTGATTCTTGCAGGATTTCCCCTCCCAGATGATACCTTGTGTTCAGCCTCCTGCTCCCTTCGCCTAATTTCATCACCTTACACTTTCCAGAGTTGAACTTCAGCAGCCATTTTCTAGACCATTCCTTGTGTGTGTGTGTGTGTGTGTGTGTGTGTGTGTACTCACCTATATGTACTCACCTATATGTGCTTGCAGGATCGAGCATTGACTCTTGGATCCCGCCTTTCTAGCTATCGGTTGTTTACAGCAATGACTCCTGTCCCATTTCCCTATCATACCTAGTTTTAAAAGTATGAATAGTATTTGCTTCCACAACCTGTTCCCCAAGTGCATTCCATTTTTCTACTACTCTCACGCTAAAAGAAAACTTCCTAACATCTCTGTGACTCATCTGAGTTTCCAGTTTCCACCCATGTCCCCTCGTTCTGTTATTATTACGTGTGAACATTTGATCTATTTCCACTTTGTCAATTCCCCTGAGTATTTTATATGTCCCTATCATATCTCCTCTCTCCCTTCTTTTCTCTAGTGTCGTAAGGTTCAGTTCCTTCAGCCGCTCTTCATATCCCATCCCTCGTAGCTCTGGGACAAGCCTCGTCGCAAACCTCTGAACCTTCTCCAGTTTCTTTATGTGTTTCTTCAGGTGGGGGCTCCATGATGGCGCGGCATACTCTAAGACGGGTCTCACGTAGGCAGTGTAAAGCGCCCTAAAAGCTTCCTCATTTAGGTTTCTGAATGAAGTTCTAATTTTCGCCAGTGTAGAGTACGCTGCTGTCGTTATCCTATTTATATGTGCCTCAGGAATTAGATTAGGTGTCACATCCACTCCCAGGTCTCTTTCTCGAATCGTTACAGGTAGGCTGTTCCCCTTCATTGTGTACTGTCCCTTTGGTCTCCTGTCACCTGATCCCATTTCCATAACTTTACATTTACTGGTGTTAAACTCCAGTAGCCATTTCTCTGACCATCTCTGCAGCCTGTTTAAGTCCTCTTGGAGGATCCTACAATCCTCGTCTGTCACAACTCTTCTCATTAATTTTGCGTCATCTGCAAACATCGACATGTATGATTCCACTCCTGTAAACATATCATTTACGTAAATTAGAAAGAGGATTGGTCCCAGCACCGATCCTTGAGGTACTCCACTTGTTACTGTTCGCCAGTCCGACTTTTCGCCCCTTACCATTACCCTCTGGCTCCTTCCTGTTAGGTAGTTCTTCACCCATACTAGGGCCTTTCCGCTTACTCCTGCCTGCCTCTCAAGTTTGTATAGCAGTCTCATGTGCGGTACCGTATCAAAGGCCTTTTGGCAGTCAAGAAATATGCAGTCTGCCCAGCCTTCTCTGTCCTGCCTTATCCTTGTTACTTTATCATAGAATTCTAAAAGGTTTGTTAGGCATGATTTCCCTGTCCAGAACCCATGTTGGTGCTTGTTTACAAACCCAATGCTCTCCAGGTGCTCAACAAGTCTTAGCCTAATTATTCTTTCAAGTATTTTGCAGGGGATGCTTGTCAGTGATACGGGTCTGTAGTTAAGTGCCTCCTCCCTATCCCCCTTTTTGAAAATCAGTACGACATTTGCCTCCTTCCAGCAACTGGGCAATTCTCCCGACATAAGTGACTCATTGAAGATCATTGCCAGAGGCACGCTGAGAGCCTGCGCTGCCTCTTTAAGTATCCACGGTGATACTTTGTCTGGTCCAACAGCTTTATTTGCATCCAGTGTTGTCAACTGTTTCATTACATCCTCTGCTGTCACCTCTATATCTGATAGTCTTTCATCTTGGGTAATCTCTTCTAACAATGGGAGCTGCTCAGGCTCGGTAGTGAACACTCCATGGAATTTTGCATTCAGTACCTCGCAGATTTCCTTGTCGCTTTCTGTATATGCCCCTTCTGTTTTCCTCAGTCTTGTCACTTGGTCATTTACCGACATCTTCCTTCTTATATGGCTATGTAGTAATTTTGGTTGCTTTTTCGCTTTGACTGCAATATCGTTCTCATAATTTCTTTCCGACACTCGTCTTATGTTAATGTAATCATTCCTAGCTCTGTTACATCTAATCCTGTTGTCCTCTGTCCTTTGCCTTCTGTACTTCCTCCACTCCCTCCTGCTTCTCACCTTTGCTTCCTGACACTGTCTATTAAACCATGGGTTATTATATTCCCTCCTGCTTTTTTCCTTTATTGTTGGAATAAATCTATCTTCAGCCTCCTTGCATTTCAATATGACTTGGTTCATCATACCTTGCACTGTTTTTCCTCTAAGTTCTTCCTCCCACTGCACTTCTCCCAGGTAGTCCCTTATCCTTCTGTAGTCCCCTTTTCTGTAATCAAGTCTCCTTTCCCGGACCTCTTGTCCTTTGGTCACAATTTTAAGCTCCATCATGTAGTCAAAGGCTAGGACACAATGGTCACTAGCTCCTAGTGGTATTTCATGTTCCAACTGCTCGATGTCTTCTACATTCTGAGTGATAATGAGATCTAATAGGCTGGGCGTATCCCCTCCTCTTTCCCTAGTATCTTCTTTCACATGCTGTGTTAGGAAATTCCTGTCAATAACGTCTACCAGCTTCGCTCCCCAGGTCTCCTCCCCGCCATGGGGATTCCTCGTTTCCCAATCTATCTCTCCGTGATTTAGGTCCCCCATGACCAGCAGCTTCGCTCTCATTCTATGCGCTAAAGTTGCTGCCCTCTGCAGTTCATCCATACATGTCTTGTTGCTGTCCTCGTACTCCTGCCTGGGCCTTCTACTGTTTGGTGGGGGATTGTAGAGTATCAAGATTACAATCTTCTTCCCATCCACTGTCAGAGTTCCATGTATGAAGCTTGTGCTTTCATTGGTACCCGGATTTTCCAGCTCATCAAACTTCCATTTCCGCTTTATTAG
Source organism: Procambarus clarkii (assembly GCF_040958095.1). Classification (NCBI taxonomy): domain Eukaryota; kingdom Metazoa; phylum Arthropoda; class Malacostraca; order Decapoda; family Cambaridae; genus Procambarus; species Procambarus clarkii. Next base: position 4,764,970 of record NC_091159.1, read on the forward strand.
TAGTGCCACTCCTCCTCCCTGTCTCTGTGTCCTTTCTTTTCTTATCACCTGGTACCCCTCTGGAAAGATTGCATCCGAGATCATGCCATTTATTTTAGTTTCCACTATTGCCACTATGTCTGGGTCTGCCTCACTGTGTGTGTGTGTGTGTGTGTGTGTGTGTGTGTGTGTGTGTGTGTGTGTGTGTGTGTGTGTGTGTGTGTGTGTGTGTGTGTGTGTGTGTGTGTGTGTGTGTGTGTGTGTGTGTGTGTGTGTGTGTGTGTGTGTGTGTGTGTGTGTGTGTGTGTGTGGTGTTTGGTTCTCCCTCTCGCCAGTCTTTAAACATGTCCTTGAAGTCAAGGGGCACAAGTGTCCTTCACTAATGCGACACCTCTCTGGACCCTCGCCTGGCAACGGGTCAACGTTGTTTATAGGTCAAAGGTCAGAAGAAGTTCCAAGTGCCTAACCTCTTCAGATTCTCACTCACTCTTCGTGCACACACACTACTGAAAGGTCGTCTTTAGAATCCATTTAAGAGGGGGCCACATCCCTTGTTCTGGAGTTATGGGTGTGTTATCAATATCGCTCCTGTTGACCCTATACCAGGCCAAACATCACCAACGATGTCATTTCTGGCGTGTTAGGAGAATTAAAGTGGGAATTGGAGAGGGGAGAGAACATATATATATATATATATATATATATATATATATATATATATATATATATATATATATATATATATATATATATATATATATATATATATATATATATATATATATATATATATATATATGTCGTACCTAGTAGCCAGAACTCACTTCTCAGCCTACTATTCAAGGCCCGATTTGCCTAATAAACCAAGTTTTCCTGAATCAATATATTTACTATAATTTTTTTCTTATGAAATGATAAAGCAACCCTTTTCTCTATGTATGAGGTCAATTTTTTTTTATTGGAGTTAAAATTAACGTAGATATATGACCGAACCTAACCAACCCTACCTAACCTAACCTAACCTATATTTATAGGTAAGGTTAGGTTAGGTAGCCAAAAAAAGCTAGGTTAGGTTAGGTTAGGTAGGTTAGGTAGTCGAAAAACAATTAATTCATGAAAACTTGGCTTATTAGGTAAATCGGGCCTTGCATAGTAGGCTGAGAAGTGCGTTCTGGCTACTAGGTACGACATATATATATATATATATATATATATATATATATATATATATATATATATATATATATATATATATATATATATATATATATATATATATATATATATATATATATATATATGTATATATATATTTTTTGTTTTTCCATACAAATTACATAGGCCATACAACATTAATATTAATAATAATTCATACAATTTGGAAAAAGTAGGTGACATCTCCTCTTTCTTGTATATATTGACATATCTACAAACAATTTATCTCTTCGTGCTCTCCTTAAGATGTAGTATAACACAAATGTTTGTAATAATAATGCTTGTTCGAAAATGGTTAAATAAATATTTGGAACACCTGTGCTAAAATATTCCGTATCTACTTAAAAATTTCAAAATATTCCGAATATTGTTACCTGTTGTGGGATATCAAGTTCGCCATTTTGTACGTGTAATAATATTTTAACAAAAAATCCACTGACTTATACGCTGTGGTATTATTATTTCATGAATGTAGCTCGAATTCTGTAGGCAAATATTGCATTATTTGAGGCAGGATACATCCGATGATTCACTCTGCAGAATCCTATTTTTGACAACTCTGACTGTGTATGTATGTTTATCTGTCCGAATTGTCTGCATATTTATCAGTCTCTCTCTCTCTCTCTCTCTCTCTCTCTCTCTCTCTCTCTCTCTCTCTCTCTCTCTCTCTCTCTCTCTCTCTCTCTCTCTCTCTCTCTCTCTCTCTCTCTCTCTCTCTCTCTCTCTCTCTCTCTCTCTCTCTCTCTCGCTCTCTCTCTCTCTCGCTCTCTCTCTCTCTCGTTCTCTCGCTCTCTCTCTCTCTCGTTCTCTCGCTCTCTCTCTCTCTCGTTCTCTCGCTCTCTCTCTCTCTCGTTCTCTCGCTCTCTCTCTCTCTCGTTCTCTCGCTCTCTCTCTCTCTCGTTCTCTCGCTCTCTCTCTCTCTCGTTCTTTCGCTCTCTCTCTCTCGCTCTCTCTCTCTCTCGTTCTCTCGCTCTCTCGCTCTCTCTCTCTCTCGTTCTCTCGCTCTCTCGCTCTCTCTCTCTCTCGTTCTCTCGCTCTCTCTCTCTCTCGTTCTTTCGCTCTCTCTCTCTCGCTCTCTCTCTCTCTCGTTCTTTCGCTCTCTCTCTCTCGCTCTCTCTCTCTCTCGTTCTTTCGCTCTCTCTCTCTCGCTCTCTCTCTCTCTCGTTCTTTCGCTCTCTCTCTCTCGCTCTCTCTCTCTCTCGTTCTTTCGCTCTCTCTCTCTCGCTCTCTCTCTCTCTCGTTCTCTCGCTCTCTCTCTCTCGCTCTCTCTCTCTCTCGTTCTCTCGCTCTCTCTCTCTCGCTCTCTCTCTCTCTCGTTCTCTCGCTCTCTCTCTCTCGCTCTCTCTCTCTCTCGTTCTCTCGCTCTCTCTCTCTCGCTCTCTCTCTCTCTCGTTCTCTCGCTCTCTCTCTCTCTCGTTCTTTCGCTCTCTCTCGCTCTCTCTCTCTCTCGTTCTTTCGCTCTCTCTCGCTCTCTCTCTCTCTCGTTCTTTCGCTCTCTCTCGCTCTCTCTCTCTCTCTCTCTTTCTTTGTCCACGTTTCCCTTGTAGCATCAATAAACATTTAACAACCAATCAAATGTCAAACTATAGTCTCCAACTGCTTTAAACTGAAGAGAAAAATATAATGGTGAGTCATGTGTTACATTGTTCATTAAGTTAGACGTGTTCCAACAAACTGTTACTACAGTAAGTAATCGAGTAAGTGTAAAGTAATGAAACTGGGTGTAGGGAACAGGAGGCCAGGCGAAAAGTATCAAATGGGAGCTGATACCCTTCAAGAACCAAACAGAAAGATCTGAGAGCTGATATCACACCGAACCTGTTCCCCCAAGATAACATCAAACCTGATATAATTCCTGATGTCAGGGACAGGAAGGCTGCACTTAGGCTTGTATTCAGGTTCCTCTAGGTCGAACTTACGACCTTCCCCTGGATGCAATGCACAACAGTTACCTAACTATTGGGTATCAATTTAATGCTAGGTAAACAGAGGAATCAGGTAAAAGGAAACGTCTCTAACCATTTCTGTCCCGCCGATTGCCGGGTCCCCGATTGCGAGTCGAGAACGTAGACCACTGTACTACAGGACCTATATAATCAATGGCGTGTGTTAGGTGAGCCAACATAGGAACTGCATTTGCCTCTAAAAATCTGAATACGGAAATATTCAAGACTTTATGCCACATATGTCAGACCAATCATGGAATAAGCGGCGCCAGCGTGGAGTCCTGATCTGGCCAAAAGCAAGACAAAGTTGGAGTAAGTCTAGACGTGTCACCCGATTAGTATGAGGCGAGTTACGTGACTCATATCTTACGTAAATGGAAGACAGAAAAATTATGGTAGAGATGATTACCACGTAAAAAAATCCTGAGTGGAGTTGATGGGGGCAGACTATTTAGCGTAGGTGGTACGCGAACAAGGAGACACGCGTAGAAACTAGTGAGCACCTATGTGAACCACAGTGTAGTGAGAAAATAGAATGCCTACAGAAGCGAAGAGGGATGGAGGCAGGCTCCATACAGAGCTTCAAATATACACTAGTTGATTGAAAAGGGAGGACAAAGAGCACCTAACCTTAACAATTGACCGAGTACAGAGAGCAAGCACAATTGGGCGAGTACACACACGCGCGCTCGCACGAGCGTGCGTCCACACACACAAAAGCATCTGACAATCCAGATTACATGTTTAATCCCTATCAGCATTAAGCGGCTCTCATAAATCCGCTCCAATTATAGTTATATGTCATGGCTTCTTAAAGAGAGATGTTTTATTTAAAGATCTCACATTTTTGTGGCAAAGCTTTCGTGTGTATAAAAATTTGTTTCTCCTTAAGAAACTATTAAGTGACATCAAAGAAAATATAACGAGTTGAAACCGTCTGGGAATACCTGGCATCCTTAATCCTGAGAGATGTTTCCCCTGAAAGAAATATTCAAAATAGTTCTCATCAAGACTTAATACTCTGCCAAACATTTTCCTACACACTGCTGCTCTCGCTTTGCTTTATTTCAATCGTTTTTTATTGTGGGAGAAGGGGGGGGAGGGGGGATATTTGATCAGAGGATTGACTCACCAGATGATTGATCAGATAATTGATCAGAGGATTCCTTTGTCAGGTAGAATTTTTTCAGGGATCTGGTTGACAGGATAGCTTGGATTTATTGTTGAAGGAAGTAGAGAGTTGATTTACAGGCATTTATCCTTCTTGGGTTTTAAGCCTATATAGCTTTTCAATGTCGGGGACAGGAAGCCTGTTAGGCATATCGAAGTCCCCTCCCCCCTCCCCCAGGCCAACTACTAACCCACAACATTTCGCCTAACTTCCGAGTAACTATTTACTTCTAGATAAACAGAAACATCAGGCGAAAGGAAACGAACCCACGTTTTTCTATTGTATCGCAGAAACAGAACCGGCGTTTTTTTTTTTTCAGGAATATTCCTGCGCGGGCCCTAAGCCTCTGGCCGGCCCAAACCGGCGGTTGATGCAATAGTCACTGAATGGTTACAGCATCGCTGTTTAAAGGTCTACTGCCGCACTATTTGGATATAGGTATATTGGCCGCTGCGCAGTCTGGATGCATGATAACGTAACGATATAACGTAGTCTATATTTCGGTCCAAAAACGCTTACATACCTAACCTAAAAAAAAGTAACCTAACTAAATCTAGCACAATTTATTCAAACCTAACTTAATCTAGCAACGCCTAACTTAATCAAAGCATGTTCATTAACCCGGAGCAAAACGTGCGTAACTCTACAATCCTTGTCTTTCCTCATGATTAGAATAGGCTCTCAATGGAGCGCTAAATCAGCTGATTAGTAGTTTATCAGTGGCTGCGTTGTTGATATATATGTTTTCATGGTAATGTATATTATCTTGTATTTTGATAATAGATTTAATGTTTTGGTTTGATGTTGGGTTAAGGACTATTAAACTCCGGAGGGTTATTAAGGCCGTCACTAGTACCGACCAGCCAGCAAGTATTCTTTAGGCTTGAACATTGTCCAGGACAAAAAGAACTCTAATTATACACCGAAACGTACTATTAATTTCGTCGGGAGTCTGATAGGAAGGTACCTCACCAAACGTAACTTTTCCTTGGTCAAGTACAGTATATACGTAAACGTGCAAAATTAGGTCTGAGATTGCGTGATGAACCAAGAACAACTCATTAAGAATAGGTTAGGCTTAAGGTTACTTTCATTTTGTGATATGCCTTTTATAATTCCAAAATTATAGAGTGTGAATTTTTGTCGGGTACAACAGTCCATGTTTAGTACTTTCTACCCATAGCAGTTATAGACTTAATAATTATGAGAGGCTTAATATATATCCCTCAAAGGGAGCATCCTTTTAGTAAAATTTTTTATTTTTTGGCAGGAGGGAAAGGAGCTTAAAGCTTATCAACATCTGTGGGGTTATTAAAGCCAACAGATGTTGATATTAAATGATTCATACAAATCATTTAAGTTTCTTTCCTCAGAAGTGTAATTAGCATTTTCTAAATTTTATACTCGCAAGAACTTCAATATTTTCCCTAATGAGTAGCCCTCCTGCCTGTTTATCCACACAAAAAATGTAATCAGACAGAAGCATAATTATTGTATACTCAATTTTCTTGCATTTTATGTCAATATGAAACATTAAAAACCCTACTAAATCCACTCTAGAGTTTGATCCACATAAGGCTTTAAGTGTCTGTAATCCAGTTTACAAGAACAAATTTCTGCTTACAGAAATAAATATATGCATGTAATTATAAATTTCAGTACATTGGTCACACCTACTGTTGTCCTTTATGCCCAACATCAACAACCTATCATTAGTAGGGAGGGTCTCATGAATATAGCGATACAATAGTTCACGTTGTTTTGGGGTAGTAAATTTAACATGAAGGTTCGCCATATTACTCGCCAGTTAAAAAGTGGATATGTCTTCTCTACTCTAGGAACTAAAGGTGGGAGCCGAACATCATACACGTGTTTACTCTTCATCAATCGGAGATGGTAACACAAGATACAGAGGCCAGTAGTAGAAGTATCTATTATCATAATTATTACTAAAAGTGGGAAGTTGTGTTGGCTACAGTGAAGACTTGGAAGACTAACTTGTGGCCACTGGTTTGGTTTGGTGATGGGCTTAAAGCCCATCACCAAAGCCTTAGTACGAAGGCTACTAAGGCCACCACAATGGATTAATGACCAACCAGTAATTATACTTTGATCATGTGCGTAGTCCAGAACTAGAGTAAACTCTCAATGTATATATTGATTGTAAATAATGATGTAAAAATTTCTGCTGAAGTCTGATTGAGACCATTTATACCCTCTGGAATTACTTTTGCGCTACCGCTCACAGGATGAGTATGGGGTGCACAATAAACTACCGCTCACAGGATGAGTATGGGGTGCACAATAAACTACCGCTCACATGACGAGTATGGGAGTGCACAATAAACTACCGCTCACATGAGGAATATGGGAGTGCACAATAAACTACCGCTCACAGGATGAGTATGGGGTGCACAATAAACTACCGCTCACAGGATGAGTATGGAAGTGTACAATAAACTACCGCTCACATGATGAGTATGGGAGTGCACAATAAACTACCGCTCACAGGATGAGTATGGAAGTGCACAATAAACTACCGCTCACAGGATGAGTATGGAAGTGCACAATAAACTACCGCTCACAGGATGAGTATGGAAGTGCACAATAAACTACTGCTCACAGGATGAGTATATGCTGTAATTATTCTTTACTATTTTATTAATGTATTCATTCATCTCAGCATTATTCATATTTCACACATTTATGATTCAGCTATTAATCACTCATGCATTCATAATCAGCCCACTAACCACTATAAGACATTCAGATTTATTAATTCGCTAATCAGGTATTCATATCCATTCACCATACATATATTGAATTATTCATTCATCGTTCATTTATGCGTACAGACCAGTTATGCTTTAAAACGTTATGAAGAATTAATAGTAACGAGGCATGCAAATAGTCAAGGAATTATATTGGAAAGACAGGCCGCCAGATTTTAATATTTCTCTGTGGAAATATGACTTTAATTAATCAGTGGGCAAGTTGGAACTGAAAAAATAACCTTTCCGCATATGAATCTTTATTTCATTTTTGAATACATGTCGATTTTTTTTTCTAATATTTCCTGAGTACGTTTTATCGTGTGTATATTTCGTTTTGCAAGATTTTAAATCTATTTATGATTATTCAATGAAATACAAAACTAATTTATTCAAAAATGAAAATGCATGAAAAATTATTCAATTCAGCAACATGAAGGCAATAGCAAAATACACGAAGAAATATGACAATAAAAATACAAAGGAATAACAGCAATAAAAATATATTAGCACATAAATAATCACATAATAAAACTTTCTTACGAGAAAGAACTTGTTTTTCACGTAAAATGTAAATTAAAATAACAATTAAATATTGCTCCTTAAGTAAATCTTGAAGAGGTTTGTCTCTGTAGACAATCAGAAGAAACACACAAGCATAGGCTGGGAGAGAAATATTTAACTTTACATCTGTAGATATTAAACAGCTTTAAACAAATAAAATGAGTGATACTAAAGAAGTTTTAATTTGTGCGCTTTTTACTTAAATTTGATATGTTTAATTTGCAACTGTGTTTCACTCTTTAATACATTAATTAAAATTTAATTCTCTAAGGCTTTTGATGAGGCATCACACGAAAAAAACGCTAAAAGACTGCAATCAAAGAATTCTTCCTACTTAGAAAAGCATCAAACTGGTAAAATGTTGCAATGGGTGTACTACAAGGTTCTATTTTAGGGCCAATCATTTTTGTGATGTACATCGGTGATATAAGCCTAGCGGTACATCACAAATCACATTAAATAATTTACATAAAGATCGAGAAAGCATAATTCGAAACAAATGCTACTGCCTTGCAAAATAATCTATTTAAACTCAACAAAATTAGAACATTTGACAATACTCTTCAGTGCTTCAAAAGCAAGACCTCACATGTGGGCAATAACTATATATACATCGCATATACTACAATTACAGCACGATCTTGCAGTAGATTTAAAGTCGCTCAATTTACAGCCGTAGATTTAAAAACCTCAAAGAAAAACTGAGTAAAAAAACTTAGGAGTAATAAATTTTACCTTTAACTTCAAGCAAAAGAAAGTGATCATTCAACGATGCAAATTCCCATCGCACCCACACAGACTAATGTGCTTAAAAACCATCACTGAACCGGAAAAAAGTGCAACGTAGAGCGATGAAAATCATTCCAGCACTAAGTTGAAACTCTAATACCAGGAGAGACTGCGAGACTTAGCACACGTTAATTAAGACCACTTCCTTAATAAGTCCACTGTAGCACACTCATGGGGCAACAGCTTCAAACTATACAAGTCAGCATGAGGGACAGAGAACATGAGATGCTTTTCGCCCCCCACCCGTAGGTTATTAGGCCAGAGCCATAATTTATACCAAACAATGCAAAAGCTGAACATACAGTTGGAAAGAATTCTCAGGAATTATTCGTGTTTTTTTCACAAGTCACAAGCTTACCGTCCCCATCAAGCCTACTGAAAATTCTACCCTCTCTCCCCTCCCTCCCCCACACACACACAACCTATGGTAAATTCGTAAACATTATGAGCATTTTTCGTCTCAATTTTCACCATCAAGTTCTATTTTTCGCAAACTTGTTAGTGCATGTGTATGTATGTATGACTGTATACGCATGCACATATACAAGTGTGTACTTATATCAGTAGGTTGTCCAACGCATGGTATGTATACCAACCCCCCTATACCCCAATACACACATGACAGCCCAAAGGCTCGGAAGCCTGTACACCAGAAAACTGAGGCAGAGACGGGACCAAAGATTTGAAAGTCAACCCCCGAAAGCACAACTAAGTAAATACATATAGATCAGTATATTCAGGAAGAACACACACGCAGGCGCCGCCTCCGCCCACCCCCACACCAACCACCACCACCACCACACACACATACACACACACACACACATACACACTGCAAACCTTCATTTATGATTCCCTAATAACCACGGCGGATAATTCATTAAAAAGAGCAAAAGTTTGGAAAACATTTACAAAAGTTAAAAAAAATATTCATTTATACCCATTCATTGGCCTTTCATTCAGCGGCCAGTGGCGGGTTTGATATATAATCACGAGGAGAGATGCGGCAGTTTATGGAGAGGGGGTTCTTTGATGGTCTGGCTAGGGAATGACAGGGGGAGAGGGCATTTTAGTTGAAATACGGAATACGATGTCACCACATCTAATATATATATATATATATATATATATATATTTATATATATATATATATATATATATATATATATATATATATATATATATATATATATATATATATATATATATTAGATGTGGTGACATCGTATTCCGTATTTCAACTAAAATGCCCTCTCCCCCTGTCATTCCCTAGCAAGACCATCAAAGAACCCCCCACATATATATATATATATATATATATATATATATATATATATATATATATATATATATATATATATATATATATATATATATATATATGTATATATATATATATATGTATATGTATATATATATATATATATATATATATATATATATATATGTATATATATATATATATATATATATATATATATATATATATATATATATATATATATATATATATATATATATATATATATATATGTCGTACCTAGTAGCCAGAACACACTTCTCAGCCTACTATGCAAGGCCCGATTTGCCTAATAAGCCAAGTTTTCATGAATTAATTGTTTTTCGACTACCTAACCTAACCGAACCTAACTTTTTCGGCTACCTAACCTAACCTAACCTATAAAGATAGGTTAGGTTAGGTTAGGTAGGGTTGGTTAGGTTCGGTCATATACCTACGTTAATTTTAACTCCAATAAAAAAATTGACCTCATACATAATGAAATGGGTAGCTTTATCATTTCATAAGAAAAAAATTAGAGAAAATATAATAATTCAGGAAAACTTGGCTTATTAGGCAAATAGGGCCTTGCATAGTAGGCTGAGAAGTGCGTTCTGGCTACTAGGTACGACATATATATATATATATATATATATATATATATATATATATATATATATATATATATATATATATATATATATATATATATATATATATATATATATATATATATATATATATATATATATATATATATATATATATATATATATAGAAGTGATTTACTATAGAGTGTATTACACTTATTTGTATAATTTGCACGACGTTTCGAACCTCCATGGTTCATTCTCAAGTGAACAATCTTACAATACTAGTTGATTTTATACCCGCATTAGGTCAGGTGATAATACAATGAAGGTGAAAAACATGGAGGGATACATAAGGGATAAACATAGGGGCTGCAGAAGGCTTATTGGCCCATACGAGGCATCTCCTATCTAAACACAAAGATTAATCCAGTGTAATTGGCCTGTTATGTTGGACATTGTCTTCTGTGTTGGCATCGATATGTTCTTGTCTTGTCCTTACTCTCATGGTGGGTAGAGTAAATAGTTCCGTGATTTGGGTGTTCATGGTAGGTCGCTCTATTCTTATGTGAATTGCCTCAAGAATTTGTAATCTTCTTGAATCTTGGGTTTTGTCTATTATGCAAGTATTCTTGTTCAACATTTCTCTTGTTAGAGTAATGTCATGGGCTTGTCTCATGTGATTCCTAGGGGCACCAGATTGAAGATGGCATGTCAAACGCCTCGTCAGCTTGGTCGACGTCATACCTATGTACTTACATTGAAGGTTACATCCTTCGTGGGGGCAAGTGTACATGTATACAACGCTTGACTGCTGTAGAGGGTTCTCCGTCGGCTTCGGGCTGTTTTTGATAAGGAGTTCGGAAGTCTTCTTGGTTTTGTAGAATATTATCAGGTTTATGTTTTGGTTAGGAGTAGTGCTTTTTACTCCTTTACGGATTATTTCTTTCATTATTCTTTCCTCTTTTATATGTTCACTGTGCATGGTTGATTTGTAATATAATTTTATTGGGGGTGTTGTGGTTTCTGTTCTAGGTTCTGAATTATACCAACGGTCCAAGTGTCTTCTTATAGCAGCGTTTATTTCCGCGTTGCTATATCCGTTGTTCACCAATACCTGAGTTACTCTTTCAAACTCTCTACTCACGTTGCTCCATTCAGAGCAGTGGGTAAGCGCTCGACGAATATAAGCATTGAGAACACTGGCTTTGTATCTTTGGGGGCACTCACTTCTACCGTTCAGGCATAATCCTATGTTGGTGGGCTTGGTATATACGTTGGTGCTTAAAGAGGTTCCTGTTTTTGTTATTAGTACATCCAAGAATGGCAGACTGTTATTTTCACTATTTTCATGTGTAAATCGGAGTACTGACTCTCTCTCTAGGTGTCTTTTTAGGTCAATTAGTTCATCTGAGTCTTTTACTATTACGAATATGTCATCTACATAACGGCAGTATACAGTTGGTCTTTGTCTGCTACTGAAGACCCTATCTTCGATGGTTCCCATATAAAAATTAGCAAATAAAACTCCTAAGGGGGAGCCCATTGCTACTCCGTCTATCTGTAAATACATGTCTCCTTGTGGACTGATGAAAGGGGCTTCCTTTGTACATGCTTCGAGAAGACTTTTCAAGTGTGGCTCAGGTATGTCTAATTTGGGGGTGCTCTCGTCTCTGTATACTCTGTCCAGTATCATTCCTATGGTTGTGTCGACTGGGACGTTGGTAAAAAGGGATTCAACGTCCAGGGAAGCGATGATTCCATCGGGCTGGGTAGATTTGATCAATTCTAGGAAATCTGCTGATGATTGTAGACTAAACTTACTTGGAGTGTATGGAGTTAGGAGTTCATTGAGTTTTTTTTGCCAGGTGATAAGTTGGGGTTGGTATTTGGCTGATTATAGGGCGTAGTGGGTTACCTGGTTTATGCGTCTTAACATTGCCGTAGGCATATCCTAAGCCATAGTCGCCTTGAAGTTTATTGAAATGCACACTACCTTTCTTTGCGTTGATTGCTGTAATTGTTTTGTTTACTTTCCGCTTAAGGTCTTCTACGGGGTTCCTCGTGATTCGTTGAAATTTGGAGTCGTCACTTAGGATGTCGCTAATTTTGTTCATGTATTCATGGGTAGGAATCAATACATATGCTGCTGTTTTGTCGGCTTTTCTTATTGTTACGTCTTTCAGATTTTTTAGTTGTTTCGCTGCTTCTTTGAGTCGTGGGGTTAAGATTGTAGATGAATATGTTCCTCGTTTTTTCCCTGCTTCTGCAAGTAGTTCAGCTTGAAGTGTGTCCGTGGTGATGACTCTTTTGTTGTCTTCTAGCTTATGGATATCGTCCAGAAGCATTTCGATTTCCAGGCGTTTTTGATGCATCTTTGGTTTAGATAAGAATTGACAATTTAGACCAAGATTTAAGAGGTCTCGTTGGTCCTGGGTAAGATCATAAGAAGTCAGGTTAAAGTAGCCATCTTTAGGACGAGGGATTTTTAGCTGTCCACCGTTTAGGGATGTTAACTTACGGAGTGTCTTTGTTTCTACAAGAGTTTTATGTTGTTGTTTCAGGTTAAATAGTTCACTGTTGATGGTTTGCTTGAGTTGGATAGGGATGTCGTACTGGGTCCATTTGTTTAACAGATGCTCCGCCTGCTCTATAAAGGTTTGGAGGGCTTCCTTCTTCTTGTTTAGTTGATGCCGAATGAGCTCTTGCCTATACCTATAGGTAAACTCTGTATTGCGGACTGCTGGGTCATGTGGGTTTATATTGGTGTATACTGGCAGCAGGTTTTCTTTCAAACATGTTTCATTGAATATGACCGCATATTCTGTATTTATTATTTTCTGGTTTAGGGCTTCTATCCCTCTAACTATTTTCTTAGCATCAGGGCTTAATTGGAATAGGAGTTCTCCAAAACTCATTTTCGTACTTTTAAGGTGAAGAAAAGAAGTGATTTACTATAGAGTGTATTACACTTATTTGTATAATTTGCACGACGTTTCGAACCTCCATGGTTCATTCTCAAGTGAACAATCTTACAATACTAGTTGATTTTATACCCGCATTAGGTCAGGTGATAATACAATGAAGGTGAAAAACATGGGGGGATACATAAGGGATAAACATAGGGGCTGCAGAAGGCTTATTGGCCCATACGAGGCATCTCCTATCTAAACACAAAGATTAATCCAGTGTAATTGGCCTGTTATGTTGGACATTGTCTTCTGTGTTGGCATCGATATGTTCTTGTCTTGTCCTTACTCTCATGGTGGGTAGAGTAAATAGTTCCGTGATTTGGGTGTTCATGGTAGGTCGCTCTATTCTTATGTGAATTGCCTCAAGAATTTGTAATCTTCTTGAATCTTGGGTTTTGTCTATTATGCAAGTATTCTTGTTCAACATTTCTCTTGTTAGAGTAATGTCATGGGCTTGTCTCATGTGATTCCTAGGGGCACCAGATTGAAGATGGCATGTCAAACGCCTCGTCAGCTTGGTCGACGTCATACCTATGTACTTACATTGAAGGTTACATCCTTCGTGGGGGCAAGTGTACATGTATACAACGCTTGACTGCTGTAGAGGGTTCTCCGTCGGCTTCGGGCTGTTTTTGATAAGGAGTTCGGAAGTCTTCTTGGTTTTGTAGAATATTATCAGGTTTATGTTTTGGTTAGGAGTAGTGCTTTTTACTCCTTTACGGATTATTTCTTTCATTATTCTTTCCTCTTTTATATGTTCACTGTGCATGGTTGATTTGTAATATAATTTTATTGGGGGTGTTGTGGTTTCTGTTCTAGGTTCTGAATTATACCAACGGTCCAAGTGTCTTCTTATAGCAGCGTTTATTTCCGCGTTGCTATATCCGTTGTTCACCAATACCTGAGTTACTCTTTCAAACTCTCTACTCACGTTGCTCCATTCAGAGCAGTGGGTAAGCGCTCGACGAATATAAGCATTGAGAACACTGGCTTTGTATCTTTGGGGGCACTCACTTCTACCGTTCAGGCATAATCCTATGTTGGTGGGCTTAGTATATACGTTGGTGCTTAAAGAGGTTCCTGTTTTTGTTATTAGTACATCCAAGAATGGCAGACTGTTATTTTCACTATTTTCATGTGTAAATCGGAGTACTGACTCTCTCTCTAGGTGTCTTTTTAGGTCAATTAGTTCATCTGAGTCTTTTACTATTACGAATATGTCATCTACATAACGGCAGTATACAGTTGGTCTTTGTCTGCTACTGAAGACCCTATCTTCGATGGTTCCCATATAAAAATTAGCAAATAAAACTCCTAAGGGGGAGCCCATTGCTACTCCGTCTATCTGTAAATACATGTCTCCTTGTGGACTGATGAAAGGGGCTTCCTTTGTACATGCTTCGAGAAGACTTTTCAAGTGTGGCTCAGGTATGTCTAATTTGGGGGTGCTCTCGTCTCTGTATACTCTGTCCAGTATCATTCCTATGGTTGTGTCGACTGGGACGTTGGTAAAAAGGGATTCAACGTCCAGGGAAGCGATGATTCCATCGGGCTGGGTAGATTTGATCAATTCTAGGAAATCTGCTGATGATTGTAGACTAAACTTACTTGGAGTGTATGGAGTTAGGAGTTCATTGAGTTTTTTTTGCCAGGTGATAAGTTGGGGTTGGTATTTGGCTGATTATAGGGCGTAGTGGGTTACCTGGTTTATGCGTCTTAACATTGCCGTAGGCATATCCTAAGCCATAGTCGCCTTGAAGTTTATTGAAATGCACACTACCTTTCTTTGCGTTGATTGCTGTAATTGTTTTGTTTACTTTCCGCTTAAGGTCTTCTACGGGGTTCCTCGTGATTCGTTGAAATTTGGAGTCGTCACTTAGGATGTCGCTAATTTTGTTCATGTATTCATGGGTAGGAATCAATACATATGCTGCTGTTTTGTCGGCTTTTCTTATTGTTACGTCTTTCAGATTTTTTAGTTGTTTCGCTGCTTCTTTGAGTCGTGGGGTTAAGATTGTAGATGAATATGTTCCTCGTTTTTTCCCTGCTTCTGCAAGTAGTTCAGCTTGAAGTGTGTCCGTGGTGATGACTCTTTTGTTGTCTTCTAGCTTATGGATATCGTCCAGAAGCATTTCGATTTCCAGGCGTTTTTGATGCATCTTTGGTTTAGATAAGAATTGACAATTTAGACCAAGATTTAAGAGGTCTCGTTGGTCCTGGGTAAGATCATAAGAAGTCAGGTTAAAGTAGCCATCTTTAGGACGAGGGATTTTTAGCTGTCCACCGTTTAGGGATGTTAACTTACGGAGTGTCTTTGTTTCTACAAGAGTTTTATGTTGTTGTTTCAGGTTAAATAGTTCACTGTTGATGGTTTGCTTGAGTTGGATAG
The DNA here is from genome assembly GCF_040958095.1 of Procambarus clarkii. Lineage (NCBI taxonomy): Eukaryota > Metazoa > Arthropoda > Malacostraca > Decapoda > Cambaridae > Procambarus > Procambarus clarkii. The sequence goes on from NC_091159.1 coordinate 4,780,635, forward strand.
GGATGTCGTACTGGGTCCATTTGTTTAACAGATGCTCCGCCTGCTCTATAAAGGTTTGGAGGGCTTCCTTCTTCTTGTTTAGTTGATGCCGAATGAGCTCTTGCCTATACCTATAGGTAAACTCTGTATTCGTACTTTTAAGGTGAAGAAAAGAAGTGATTTACTATAGAGTGTATTACTCTTATTTGTATAATTTGCACGACGTTTCGAACCTCCATGGTTCATTCTCAAGTGAACAATCTTACAATACTAGTTGATTTTATACCCGCATTAGGTCAGGTGATAATACAATGAAGGTGAAAAACATGGGGGGATACATAAGGGATAAACATAGGGGCTGCAGAAGGCTTATTGGCCCATACGAGGCATCTCCTATCTAAACACAAAGATTAATCCAGTGTAATTGGCCTGTTATGTTGGACATTGTCTTCTGTGTTGGCATCGATATGTTCTTGTCTTGTCCTTACTCTCATGGTGGGTAGAGTAAATAGTTCCGTGATTTGGGTGTTCATGGTAGGTCGCTCTATTCTTATGTGAATTGCCTCAAGAATTTGTAATCTTCTTGAATCTTGGGTTTTGTCTATTATACAAGTATTCTTGTTCAACATTTCTCTTGTTAGAGTAATGTCATGGGCTTGTCTCATGTGATTCCTAGGGGCACCAGATTGAAGATGGCATGTCAAACGCCTCGTCAGCTTGGTCGACGTCATACCTATGTACTTACATTGAAGGTTACATCCTTCGTGGGGGCAAGTGTACATGTATACAACGCTTGACTGCTGTAGAGGGTTCTCCGATGGCTTCGGGCTGTTTTTGATAAGGAGTTCGGAAGTCTTCTTGGTTTTGTAGAATATTATCAGGTTTATGTTGATAAGCTGACGAGGCGTTTGACATGCCATCTTCAATCTGGTGCCCCTAGGAATCACATGAGACAAGCCCATGACATTACTCTAACAAGAGAAATGTTGAACAAGAATACTTGTATAATAGACAAAACCCAAGATTCAAGAAGATTACAAATTCTTGAGGCAATTCACATAAGAATAGAGCGACCTACCATGAACACCCAAATCACGGAACTATTTACTCTACCCACCATGAGAGTAAGGACAAGACAAGAACATATCGATGCCAACACAGAAGACAATGTCCAACATAACAGGCCAATTACACTGGATTAATCTTTGTGTTTAGATAGGAGATGCCTCGTATGGGCCAATAAGCCTTCTGCAGCCCCTATGTTTATCCCTTATGTATCCCCCCATGTTTTTCACCTTCATTGTATTATCACCTGACCTAATGCGGGTATAAAATCAACTAGTATTGTAAGATTGTTCACTTGAGAATGAACCATGGAGGTTCGAAACGTCGTGCAAATTATACAAATAAGTGTAATACACTCTATAGTAAATCACTTCTTTTCTTCACCTTAAAAGTACGAAAATGAGTTTTGGAGAACTCCTATTCCAATTAAGCCCTGATGCTAAGAAAATAGTTAGAGGGATAGAAGCCCTAAACCAGAAAATAATAAATACAGAATATGCGGTCATATTCAATGAAACATGTTTGAAAGAAAACCTGCTGCCAGTATACACCAATATAAACCCACATGACCCAGCAGTCCGCAATACAGAGTTTACCTATAGGTATAGGCAAGAGCTCATTCGGCATCAACTAAACAAGAAGAAGGAAGCCCTCCAAACCTTTATAGAGCAGGCGGAGCATCTGTTAAACAAATGGACCCAGTACGACATCCCTATCCAACTCAAGCAAACCATCAACAGTGAACTATTTAACCTGAAACAACAACATAAAACTCTTGTAGAAACAAAGACACTCCGTAAGTTAACATCCCTAAACGGTGGACAGCTAAAAATCCCTCGTCCTAAAGATGGCTACTTTAACCTGACTTCTTATGATCTTACCCAGGACCAACGAGACCTCTTAAATCTTGGTCTAAATTGTCAATTCTTATCTAAACCAAAGATGCATCAAAAACGCCTGGAAATCGAAATGCTTCTGGACGATATCCATAAGCTAGAAGACAACAAAAGAGTCATCACCACGGACACACTTCAAGCTGAACTACTTGCAGAAGCAGGGAAAAAACGAGGAACATATTCATCTACAATCTTAACCCCACGACTCAAAGAAGCAGCGAAACAACTAAAAAATCTGAAAGACGTAACAATAAGAAAAGCCGACAAAACAGCAGCATATGTATTGATTCCTACCCATGAATACATGAACAAAATTAGCGACATCCTAAGTGACGACTCCAAATTTCAACGAATCACGAGGAACCCCGTAGAAGACCTTAAGCGGAAAGTAAACAAAACAATTACAGCAATCAACGCAAAGAAAGGTAGTGTGCATTTCAATAAACTTCAAGGCGACTATGGCTTAGGATATGCCTACGGCAATGTTAAGACGCATAAACCAGGTAACCCACTACGCCCTATAATCAGCCAAATACCAACCCCAACTTATCACCTGGCAAAAAAAACTCAATGAACTCCTAACTCCATACACTCCAAGTAAGTTTAGTCTACAATCATCAGCAGATTTCCTAGAATTGATCAAATCTACCCAGCCCGATGGAATCATCGCTTCCCTGGACGTTGAATCCCTTTTTACCAACGTCCCAGTCGACACAACCATAGGAATGATACTGGACAGAGTATACAGAGACGAGAGCACCCCCAAATTAGACATACCTGAGCCACACTTGAAAAGTCTTCTCGAAGCATGTACAAAGGAAGCCCCTTTCATCAGTCCACAAGGAGACATGTATTTTTTTTTTTTGAGATATATACAAGAGTTGTTACATTCTTGTACAGCCACTAGTACGCGTAGCGTTTCGGGCAGGTCCCTGGAATACGATCCCCTGCCGCGAAGAATCGTTTTTTCATCCAAGTACACATTTTACTGTTGCGTTAAACAGAGGCTACAGTTAAGGAATTGCGCCCAGTAAATCCTCCCCGGCCAGGATACGAACCCATGACATAGCGCTCGCGGAACGCCAGGCGAGTGTCTTACCACTACACCACGGAGACTGTTTGAGATTTACAGATAGACGGAGTAGCAATGGGCTCCCCCTTAGGAGTTTTATTTGCTAATTTTTATATGGGAACCATCGAAGATAGGGTCTTCAGTAGCAGACAAAGACCAACTGTATACTGCCGTTATGTAGATGACATATTCGTAATAGTAAAAGACTCAGATGAACTAATTGACCTAAAAAGACACCTAGAGAGAGAGTCAGTACTCCGATTTACACATGAAAATAGTGAAAATAACAGTCTGCCATTCTTGGATGTACTAATAACAAAAACAGGAACCTCTTTAAGCACCAACGTATATACCAAGCCCACCAACATAGGATTATGCCTGAACGGTAGAAGTGAGTGCCCCCAAAGATACAAAGCCAGTGTTCTCAATGCTTATATTCGTCGAGCGCTTACCCACTGCTCTGAATGGAGCAACGTGAGTAGAGAGTTTGAAAGAGTAACTCAGGTATTGGTGAACAACGGATATAGCAACGCGGAAATAAACGCTGCTATAAGAAGACACTTGGACCGTTGGTATAATTCAGAACCTAGAACAGAAACCACAACACCCCCAATAAAATTATATTACAAATCAACCATGCACAGTGAACATATAAAAGAGGAAAGAATAATGAAAGAAATAATCCGTAAAGGAGTAAAAAGCACTACTCCTAACCAAAACATAAACCTGATAATATTCTACAAAACCAAGAAGACTTCCGAACTCCTTATCAAAAACAGCCCGAAGCCGACGAAATCTTCAATCTGGTGCCCCTAGGAATCACATGAGACAAGCCCATGACATTACTCTAACAAGAGAAATGTTGAACAAGAATACTTGTATAATAGACAAAACCCAAGATTCAAGAAGATTACAAATTCTTGAGGCAATTCACATAAGAATAGAGCGACCTACCATGAACACCCAAATCACGGAACTATTTACTCTACCCACCATGAGAGTAAGGACAAGACAAGAACATATCGATGCCAACACAGAAGACAATGTCCAACATAACAGGCCAATTACACTGGATTAATCTTTGTGTTTAGATAGGAGATGCCTCGTATGGGCCAATAAGCCTTCTGCAGCCCCTATGTTTATCCCTTATGTATCCCCCCATGTTTTTCACCTTCATTGTATTATCACCTGACCTAATGCGGGTATAAAATCAACTAGTATTGTAAGATTGTTCACTTGAGAATGAACCATGGAGGTTCGAAACGTCGTGCAAATTATACAAATAAGTGTAATACACTCTATAGTAAATCACTTCTTTTCTTCACCTTAAAAGTACGAAAATGAGTTTTGGAGAACTCCTATTCCAATTAAGCCCTGATGCTAAGAAAATAGTTAGAGGGATAGAAGCCCTAAACCAGAAAATAATAAATACAGAATATGCGGTCATATTCAATGAAACATGTTTGAAAGAAAACCTGCTGCCAGTATACACCAATATAAACCCACATGACCCAGCAGTCCGCAATACAGAGTTTACCTATAGGTATAGGCAAGAGCTCATTCGGCATCAACTAAACAAGAAGAAGGAAGCCCTCCAAACCTTTATAGAGCAGGCGGAGCATCTGTTAAACAAATGGACCCAGTACGACATCCCTATCCAACTCAAGCAAACCATCAACAGTGAACTATTTAACCTGAAACAACAACATAAAACTCTTGTAGAAACAAAGACACTCCGTAAGTTAACATCCCTAAACGGTGGACAGCTAAAAATCCCTCGTCCTAAAGATGGCTACTTTAACCTGACTTCTTATGATCTTACCCAGGACCAACGAGACCTCTTAAATCTTGGTCTAAATTGTCAATTCTTATCTAAACCAAAGATGCATCAAAAACGCCTGGAAATCGAAATGCTTCTGGACGATATCCATAAGCTAGAAGACAACAAAAGAGTCATCACCACGGACACACTTCAAGCTGAACTACTTGCAGAAGCAGGGAAAAAACGAGGAACATATTCATCTACAATCTTAACCCCACGACTCAAAGAAGCAGCGAAACAACTAAAAAATCTGAAAGACGTAACAATAAGAAAAGCCGACAAAACAGCAGCATATGTATTGATTCCTACCCATGAATACATGAACAAAATTAGCGACATCCTAAGTGACGACTCCAAATTTCAACGAATCACGAGGAACCCCGTAGAAGACCTTAAGCGGAAAGTAAACAAAACAATTACAGCAATCAACGCAAAGAAAGGTAGTGTGCATTTCAATAAACTTCAAGGCGACTATGGCTTAGGATATGCCTACGGCAATGTTAAGACGCATAAACCAGGTAACCCACTACGCCCTATAATCAGCCAAATACCAACCCCAACTTATCACCTGGCAAAAAAAACTCAATGAACTCCTAACTCCATACACTCCAAGTAAGTTTAGTCTACAATCATCAGCAGATTTCCTAGAATTGATCAAATCTACCCAGCCCGATGGAATCATCGCTTCCCTGGACGTTGAATCCCTTTTTACCAACGTCCCAGTCGACACAACCATAGGAATGATACTGGACAGAGTATACAGAGACGAGAGCACCCCCAAATTAGACATACCTGAGCCACACTTGAAAAGTCTTCTCGAAGCATGTACAAAGGAAGCCCCTTTCATCAGTCCACAAGGAGACATGTATTTTTTTTTTTTGAGATATATACAAGAGTTGTTACATTCTTGTACAGCCACTAGTACGCGTAGCGTTTCGGGCAGGTCCCTGGAATACGATCCCCTGCCGCGAAGAATCGTTTTTTCATCCAAGTACACATTTTACTGTTGCGTTAAACAGAGGCTACAGTTAAGGAATTGCGCCCAGTAAATCCTCCCCGGCCAGGATACGAACCCATGACATAGCGCTCGCGGAACGCCAGGCGAGTGTCTTACCACTACACCACGGAGACTGTTTGAGATTTACAGATAGACGGAGTAGCAATGGGCTCCCCCTTAGGAGTTTTATTTGCTAATTTTTATATGGGAACCATCGAAGATAGGGTCTTCAGTAGCAGACAAAGACCAACTGTATACTGCCGTTATGTAGATGACATATTCGTAATAGTAAAAGACTCAGATGAACTAATTGACCTAAAAAGACACCTAGAGAGAGAGTCAGTACTCCGATTTACACATGAAAATAGTGAAAATAACAGTCTGCCATTCTTGGATGTACTAATAACAAAAACAGGAACCTCTTTAAGCACCAACGTATATACCAAGCCCACCAACATAGGATTATGCCTGAACGGTAGAAGTGAGTGCCCCCAAAGATACAAAGCCAGTGTTCTCAATGCTTATATTCGTCGAGCGCTTACCCACTGCTCTGAATGGAGCAACGTGAGTAGAGAGTTTGAAAGAGTAACTCAGGTATTGGTGAACAACGGATATAGCAACGCGGAAATAAACGCTGCTATAAGAAGACACTTGGACCGTTGGTATAATTCAGAACCTAGAACAGAAACCACAACACCCCCAATAAAATTATATTACAAATCAACCATGCACAGTGAACATATAAAAGAGGAAAGAATAATGAAAGAAATAATCCGTAAAGGAGTAAAAAGCACTACTCCTAACCAAAACATAAACCTGATAATATTCTACAAAACCAAGAAGACTTCCGAACTCCTTATCAAAAACAGCCCGAAGCCGACGAAATCTTCAATCTGGTGCCCCTAGGAATCACATGAGACAAGCCCATGACATTACTCTAACAAGAGAAATGTTGAACAAGAATACTTGTATAATAGACAAAACCCAAGATTCAAGAAGATTACAAATTCTTGAGGCAATTCACATAAGAATAGAGCGACCTACCATGAACACCCAAATCACGGAACTATTTACTCTACCCACCATGAGAGTAAGGACAAGACAAGAACATATCGATGCCAACACAGAAGACAATGTCCAACATAACAGGCCAATTACACTGGATTAATCTTTGTGTTTAGATAGGAGATGCCTCGTATGGGCCAATAAGCCTTCTGCAGCCCCTATGTTTATCCCTTATGTATCCCCCCATGTTTTTCACCTTCATTGTATTATCACCTGACCTAATGCGGGTATAAAATCAACTAGTATTGTAAGATTGTTCACTTGAGAATGAACCATGGAGGTTCGAAACGTCGTGCAAATTATACAAATAAGTGTAATACACTCTATAGTAAATCACTTCTTTTCTTCACCTTAAAAGTACGAAAATGAGTTTTGGAGAACTCCTATTCCAATTAAGCCCTGATGCTAAGAAAATAGTTAGAGGGATAGAAGCCCTAAACCAGAAAATAATAAATACAGAATATGCGGTCATATTCAATGAAACATGTTTGAAAGAAAACCTGCTGCCAGTATACACCAATATAAACCCACATGACCCAGCAGTCCGCAATACAGAGTTTACCTATAGGTATAGGCAAGAGCTCATTCGGCATCAACTAAACAAGAAGAAGGAAGCCCTCCAAACCTTTATAGAGCAGGCGGAGCATCTGTTAAACAAATGGACCCAGTACGACATCCCTATCCAACTCAAGCAAACCATCAACAGTGAACTATTTAACCTGAAACAACAACATAAAACTCTTGTAGAAACAAAGACACTCCGTAAGTTAACATCCCTAAACGGTGGACAGCTAAAAATCCCTCGTCCTAAAGATGGCTACTTTAACCTGACTTCTTATGATCTTACCCAGGACCAACGAGACCTCTTAAATCTTGGTCTAAATTGTCAATTCTTATCTAAACCAAAGATGCATCAAAAACGCCTGGAAATCGAAATGCTTCTGGACGATATCCATAAGCTAGAAGACAACAAAAGAGTCATCACCACGGACACACTTCAAGCTGAACTACTTGCAGAAGCAGGGAAAAAACGAGGAACATATTCATCTACAATCTTAACCCCACGACTCAAAGAAGCAGCGAAACAACTAAAAAATCTGAAAGACGTAACAATAAGAAAAGCCGACAAAACAGCAGCATATGTATTGATTCCTACCCATGAATACATGAACAAAATTAGCGACATCCTAAGTGACGACTCCAAATTTCAACGAATCACGAGGAACCCCGTAGAAGACCTTAAGCGGAAAGTAAACAAAACAATTACAGCAATCAACGCAAAGAAAGGTAGTGTGCATTTCAATAAACTTCAAGGCGACTATGGCTTAGGATATGCCTACGGCAATGTTAAGACGCATAAACCAGGTAACCCACTACGCCCTATAATCAGCCAAATACCAACCCCAACTTATCACCTGGCAAAAAAAACTCAATGAACTCCTAACTCCATACACTCCAAGTAAGTTTAGTCTACAATCATCAGCAGATTTCCTAGAATTGATCAAATCTACCCAGCCCGATGGAATCATTGCTTCCCTGGACGTTGAATCCCTTTTTACCAACGTCCCAGTCGACACAACCATAGGAATGATACTGGACAGAGTATACAGAGACGAGAGCACCCCCAAATTAGACATACCTGAGCCACACTTGAAAAGTCTTCTCGAAGCATGTACAAAGGAAGCCCCTTTCATCAGTCCACAAGGAGACATGTATTTTTTTTTTTTGAGATATATACAAGAGTTGTTACATTCTTGTACAGCCACTAGTACGCGTAGCGTTTCGGGCAGGTCCCTGGAATACGATCCCCTGCCGCGAAGAATCGTTTTTTCATCCAAGTACACATTTTACTGTTGCGTTAAACAGAGGCTACAGTTAAGGAATTGCGCCCAGTAAATCCTCCCCGGCCAGGATACGAACCCAGGACATAGCGCTCGCGGAACGCCAGGCGAGTGTCTTACCACTACACCACGGAGACTGTTTGAGATTTACAGATAGACGGAGTAGCAATGGGCTCCCCCTTAGGAGTTTTATTTGCTAATTTTTATATGGGAACCATCGAAGATAGGGTCTTCAGTAGCAGACAAAGACCAACTGTATACTGCCGTTATGTAGATGACATATTCGTAATAGTAAAAGACTCAGATGAACTAATTGACCTAAAAAGACACCTAGAGAGAGAGTCAGTACTCCGATTTACACATGAAAATAGTGAAAATAACAGTCTGCCATTCTTGGATGTACTAATAACAAAAACAGGAACCTCTTTAAGCACCAACGTATATACCAAGCCCACCAACATAGGATTATGCCTGAACGGTAGAAGTGAGTGCCCCCAAAGATACAAAGCCAGTGTTCTCAATGCTTATATTCGTCGAGCGCTTACCCACTGCTCTGAATGGAGCAACGTGAGTAGAGAGTTTGAAAGAGTAACTCAGGTATTGGTGAACAACGGATATAGCAACGCGGAAATAAACGCTGCTATAAGAAGACACTTGGACCGTTGGTATAATTCAGAACCTAGAACAGAAACCACAACACCCCCAATAAAATTATATTACAAATCAACCATGCACAGTGAACATATAAAAGAGGAAAGAATAATGAAAGAAATAATCCGTAAAGGAGTAAAAAGCACTACTCCTAACCAAAACATAAACCTGATAATATTCTACAAAACCAAGAAGACTTCCGAACTCCTTATCAAAAACAGCCCGAAGCCGACGGAGAACCCTCTACAGCAGTCAAGCGTTGTATACATGTACACTTGCCCCCACGAAGGATGTAACCTTCAATGTAAGTACATAGGTATGACGTCGACCAAGCTGACGAGGCGTTTGACATGCCATCTTCAATCTGGTGCCCCTAGGAATCACATGAGACAAGCCCATGACATTACTCTAACAAGAGAAATGTTGAACAAGAATACTTGCATAATAGACAAAACCCAAGATTCAAGAAAATTACAAATTCTTGAGGCAATTCACATAAGAATAGAGCGACCTACCATGAACACCCAAATCACGGAACTATTTACTCTACCCACCATGAGAGTAAGGACAAGACAAGAACATATCGATGCCAACACAGAAGACAATGTCCAACATAACAGGCCAATTACACTGGATTAATCTTTGTGTTTAGATAGGAGATGCCTCGTATGGGCCAATAAGCCTTCTGCAGCCCCTATGTTTATCCCTTATGTATCCCCCCATGTTTTTCACCTTCATTGTATTATCACCTGACCTAATGCGGGTATAAAATCAACTAGTATTGTAAGATTGTTCACTTGAGAATGAACCATGGAGGTTCGAAACGTCGTGCAAATTATACAAATAAGTGTAATACACTCTATAGTAAATCACTTCTTTTCTTCACCTTAAAAGTACGAAAATGAGTTTTGGAGAACTCCTATTCCAATTAAGCCCTGATGCTAAGAAAATAGTTAGAGGGATAGAAGCCCTAAACCAGAAAATAATAAATACAGAATATGCGGTCATATTCAATGAAACATGTTTGAAAGAAAACCTGCTGCCAGTATACACCAATATAAACCCACATGACCCAGCAGTCCGCAATACAGAGTTTACCTATAGGTATAGGCAAGAGCTCATTCGGCATCAACTAAACAAGAAGAAGGAAGCCCTCCAAACCTTTATAGAGCAGGCGGAGCATCTGTTAAACAAATGGACCCAGTACGACATCCCTATCCAACTCAAGCAAACCATCAACAGTGAACTATTTAACCTGAAACAACAACATAAAACTCTTGTAGAAACAAAGACACTCCGTAAGTTAACATCCCTAAACGGTGGACAGCTAAAAATCCCTCGTCCTAAAGATGGCTACTTTAACCTGACTTCTTATGATCTTACCCAGGACCAACGAGACCTCTTAAATCTTGGTCTAAATTGTCAATTCTTATCTAAACCAAAGATGCATCAAAAACGCCTGGAAATCGAAATGCTTCTGGACGATATCCATAAGCTAGAAGACAACAAAAGAGTCATCACCACGGACACACTTCAAGCTGAACTACTTGCAGAAGCAGGGAAAAAACGAGGAACATATTCATCTACAATCTTAACCCCACGACTCAAAGAAGCAGCGAAACAACTAAAAAATCTGAAAGACGTAACAATAAGAAAAGCCGACAAAACAGCAGCATATGTATTGATTCCTACCCATGAATACATGAACAAAATTAGCGACATCCTAAGTGACGACTCCAAATTTCAACGAATCACGAGGAACCCCGTAGAAGACCTTAAGCGGAAAGTAAACAAAACAATTACAGCAATCAACGCAAAGAAAGGTAGTGTGCATTTCAATAAACTTCAAGGCGACTATGGCTTAGGATATGCCTACGGCAATGTTAAGACGCATAAACCAGGTAACCCACTACGCCCTATAATCAGCCAAATACCAACCCCAACTTATCACCTGGCAAAAAAAACTCAATGAACTCCTAACTCCATACACTCCAAGTAAGTTTAGTCTACAATCATCAGCAGATTTCCTAGAATTGATCAAATCTACCCAGCCCGATGGAATCATCGCTTCCCTGGACGTTGAATCCCTTTTTACCAACGTCCCAGTCGACACAACCATAGGAATGATACTGGACAGAGTATACAGAGACGAGAGCACCCCCAAATTAGACATACCTGAGCCACACTTGAAAAGTCTTCTCGAAGCATGTACAAAGGAAGCCCCTTTCATCAGTCCACAAGGAGACATGTATTTTTTTTTTTTGAGATATATACAAGAGTTGTTACATTCTTGTACAGCCACTAGTACGCGTAGCGTTTCGGGCAGGTCCCTGGAATACGATCCCCTGCCGCGAAGAATCGTTTTTTCATCCAAGTACACATTTTACTGTTGCGTTAAACAGAGGCTACAGTTAAGGAATTGCGCCCAGTAAATCCTCCCCGGCCAGGATACGAACCCATGACATAGCGCTCGCGGAACGCCAGGCGAGTGTCTTACCACTACACCACGGAGACTGTTTGAGATTTACAGATAGACGGAGTAGCAATGGGCTCCCCCTTAGGAGTTTTATTTGCTAATTTTTATATGGGAACCATCGAAGATAGGGTCTTCAGTAGCAGACAAAGACCAACTGTATACTGCCGTTATGTAGATGACATATTCGTAATAGTAAAAGACTCAGATGAACTAATTGACCTAAAAAGACACCTAGAGAGAGAGTCAGTACTCCGATTTACACATGAAAATAGTGAAAATAACAGTCTGCCATTCTTGGATGTACTAATAACAAAAACAGGAACCTCTTTAAGCACCAACGTATATACCAAGCCCACCAACATAGGATTATGCCTGAACGGTAGAAGTGAGTGCCCCCAAAGATACAAAGCCAGTGTTCTCAATGCTTATATTCGTCGAGCGCTTACCCACTGCTCTGAATGGAGCAACGTGAGTAGAGAGTTTGAAAGAGTAACTCAGGTATTGGTGAACAACGGATATAGCAACGCGGAAATAAACGCTGCTATAAGAAGACACTTGGACCGTTGGTATAATTCAGAACCTAGAACAGAAACCACAACACCCCCAATAAAATTATATTACAAATCAACCATGCACAGTGAACATATAAAAGAGGAAAGAATAATGAAAGAAATAATCCGTAAAGGAGTAAAAAGCACTACTCCTAACCAAAACATAAACCTGATAATATTCTACAAAACCAAGAAGACTTCCGAACTCCTTATCAAAAACAGCCCGAAGCCGACGAAATCTTCAATCTGGTGCCCCTAGGAATCACATGAGACAAGCCCATGACATTACTCTAACAAGAGAAATGTTGAACAAGAATACTTGTATAATAGACAAAACCCAAGATTCAAGAAGATTACAAATTCTTGAGGCAATTCACATAAGAATAGAGCGACCTACCATGAACACCCAAATCACGGAACTATTTACTCTACCCACCATGAGAGTAAGGACAAGACAAGAACATATCGATGCCAACACAGAAGACAATGTCCAACATAACAGGCCAATTACACTGGATTAATCTTTGTGTTTAGATAGGAGATGCCTCGTATGGGCCAATAAGCCTTCTGCAGCCCCTATGTTTATCCCTTATGTATCCCCCCATGTTTTTCACCTTCATTGTATTATCACCTGACCTAATGCGGGTATAAAATCAACTAGTATTGTAAGATTGTTCACTTGAGAATGAACCATGGAGGTTCGAAACGTCGTGCAAATTATACAAATAAGTGTAATACACTCTATAGTAAATCACTTCTTTTCTTCACCTTAAAAGTACGAAAATGAGTTTTGGAGAACTCCTATTCCAATTAAGCCCTGATGCTAAGAAAATAGTTAGAGGGATAGAAGCCCTAAACCAGAAAATAATAAATACAGAATATGCGGTCATATTCAATGAAACATGTTTGAAAGAAAACCTGCTGCCAGTATACACCAATATAAACCCACATGACCCAGCAGTCCGCAATACAGAGTTTACCTATAGGTATAGGCAAGAGCTCATTCGGCATCAACTAAACAAGAAGAAGGAAGCCCTCCAAACCTTTATAGAGCAGGCGGAGCATCTGTTAAACAAATGGACCCAGTACGACATCCCTATCCAACTCAAGCAAACCATCAACAGTGAACTATTTAACCTGAAACAACAACATAAAACTCTTGTAGAAACAAAGACACTCCGTAAGTTAACATCCCTAAACGGTGGACAGCTAAAAATCCCTCGTCCTAAAGATGGCTACTTTAACCTGACTTCTTATGATCTTACCCAGGACCAACGAGACCTCTTAAATCTTGGTCTAAATTGTCAATTCTTATCTAAACCAAAGATGCATCAAAAACGCCTGGAAATCGAAATGCTTCTGGACGATATCCATAAGCTAGAAGACAACAAAAGAGTCATCACCACGGACACACTTCAAGCTGAACTACTTGCAGAAGCAGGGAAAAAACGAGGAACATATTCATCTACAATCTTAACCCCACGACTCAAAGAAGCAGCGAAACAACTAAAAAATCTGAAAGACGTAACAATAAGAAAAGCCGACAAAACAGCAGCATATGTATTGATTCCTACCCATGAATACATGAACAAAATTAGCGACATCCTAAGTGACGACTCCAAATTTCAACGAATCACGAGGAACCCCGTAGAAGACCTTAAGCGGAAAGTAAACAAAACAATTACAGCAATCAACGCAAAGAAAGGTAGTGTGCATTTCAATAAACTTCAAGGCGACTATGGCTTAGGATATGCCTACGGCAATGTTAAGACGCATAAACCAGGTAACCCACTACGCCCTATAATCAGCCAAATACCAACCCCAACTTATCACCTGGCAAAAAAAACTCAATGAACTCCTAACTCCATACACTCCAAGTAAGTTTAGTCTACAATCATCAGCAGATTTCCTAGAATTGATCAAATCTACCCAGCCCGATGGAATCATTGCTTCCCTGGACGTTGAATCCCTTTTTACCAACGTCCCAGTCGACACAACCATAGGAATGATACTGGACAGAGTATACAGAGACGAGAGCACCCCCAAATTAGACATACCTGAGCCACACTTGAAAAGTCTTCTCGAAGCATGTACAAAGGAAGCCCCTTTCATCAGTCCACAAGGAGACATGTATTTTTTTTTTTTGAGATATATACAAGAGTTGTTACATTCTTGTACAGCCACTAGTACGCGTAGCGTTTCGGGCAGGTCCCTGGAATACGATCCCCTGCCGCGAAGAATCGTTTTTTCATCCAAGTACACATTTTACTGTTGCGTTAAACAGAGGCTACAGTTAAGGAATTGCGCCCAGTAAATCCTCCCCGGCCAGGATACGAACCCAGGACATAGCGCTCGCGGAACGCCAGGCGAGTGTCTTACCACTACACCACGGAGACTGTTTGAGATTTACAGATAGACGGAGTAGCAATGGGCTCCCCCTTAGGAGTTTTATTTGCTAATTTTTATATGGGAACCATCGAAGATAGGGTCTTCAGTAGCAGACAAAGACCAACTGTATACTGCCGTTATGTAGATGACATATTCGTAATAGTAAAAGACTCAGATGAACTAATTGACCTAAAAAGACACCTAGAGAGAGAGTCAGTACTCCGATTTACACATGAAAATAGTGAAAATAACAGTCTGCCATTCTTGGATGTACTAATAACAAAAACAGGAACCTCTTTAAGCACCAACGTATATACCAAGCCCACCAACATAGGATTATGCCTGAACGGTAGAAGTGAGTGCCCCCAAAGATACAAAGCCAGTGTTCTCAATGCTTATATTCGTCGAGCGCTTACCCACTGCTCTGAATGGAGCAACGTGAGTAGAGAGTTTGAAAGAGTAACTCAGGTATTGGTGAACAACGGATATAGCAACGCGGAAATAAACGCTGCTATAAGAAGACACTTGGACCGTTGGTATAATTCAGAACCTAGAACAGAAACCACAACACCCCCAATAAAATTATATTACAAATCAACCATGCACAGTGAACATATAAAAGAGGAAAGAATAATGAAAGAAATAATCCGTAAAGGAGTAAAAAGCACTACTCCTAACCAAAACATAAACCTGATAATATTCTACAAAACCAAGAAGACTTCCGAACTCCTTATCAAAAACAGCCCGAAGCCGACGGAGAACCCTCTACAGCAGTCAAGCGTTGTATACATGTACACTTGCCCCCACGAAGGATGTAACCTTCAATGTAAGTACATAGGTATGACGTCGACCAAGCTGACGAGGCGTTTGACATGCCATCTTCAATCTGGTGCCCCTAGGAATCACATGAGACAAGCCCATGACATTACTCTAACAAGAGAAATGTTGAACAAGAATACTTGCATAATAGACAAAACCCAAGATTCAAGAAAATTACAAATTCTTGAGGCAATTCACATAAGAATAGAGCGACCTACCATGAACACCCAAATCACGGAACTATTTACTCTACCCACCATGAGAGTAAGGACAAGACAAGAACATATCGATGCCAACACAGAAGACAATGTCCAACATAACAGGCCAATTACACTGGATTAATCTTTGTGTTTAGATAGGAGATGCCTCGTATGGGCCAATAAGCCTTCTGCAGCCCCTATGTTTATCCCTTATGTATCCCCCCATGTTTTTCACCTTCATTGTATTATCACCTGACCTAATGCGGGTATAAAATCAACTAGTATTGTAAGATTGTTCACTTGAGAATGAACCATGGAGGTTCGAAACGTCGTGCAAATTATACAAATAAGTGTAATACACTCTATAGTAAATCACTTCTTTTCTTCACCTTAAAAGTACGAAAATGAGTTTTGGAGAACTCCTATTCCAATTAAGCCCTGATGCTAAGAAAATAGTTAGAGGGATAGAAGCCCTAAACCAGAAAATAATAAATACAGAATATGCGGTCATATTCAATGAAACATGTTTGAAAGAAAACCTGCTGCCAGTATACACCAATATATATATATATATATATATATATATATATATATATATATATATATATATATATATATATATATATATATATATATATATATATATATATATATATATATATATATATATATATATATAGCTCACAGGATGAGTGGATAATTATATGTTCCTTAATGTTCCATTAAGGAACATATAATCTCTTCCCACAACCAGACCATCACCAGAGAAATCTTAGCAAACAACACAGAAATCATCGATAGATACAGCGATAGCAGGCGGCTTGACATCGGCGAGGCACTACACATCAAGAAGTCAACACCAGCAATCAACAGCCAATTAATGCACAACTATATTCTACCCACTTCAAGACTCCGCTCCAATATAGAAGCATCAAGAAATATGGGCCAATAGGCCCTTTGCAGTTACTTCCATTCTTACCTTCAATTTACCCAATTAATACCCAATGTTTCGTGTTCTGCCCTGTGTTGAAAGTTTTGTTCACCTCATCCAAAACTGTTGTAACATATCACCTCACCCAAAATGCGGGTATAATATAAAATGAAAGCTGTTTAAATCATAGCATAGTAAGAACTCTGTTTAGTGTTTGCAGGTTATAGTTGTATGTGTGTAAACTAAAAGTCTTTGAAAATGTAATAAGTTATTACGAAACGCGTTCAAGTGTCGCGTCAGACTAGAAATAAAAATGAATTTTGGAGAATTGATTCTTCAATTACCATCAACAGTGAAAAGAAACATAAGAAATATTGAGAAAATTCGTGTTAGAATTATTAATCTTACTTTTTTGGTCATATTTAATAATATATGTCTACAGGAAAGACTGCTACCAAAATATATATATATATATATATATATATATATATATATATATATATATATATATATATATATATATATATATATATATATATATATATATATATATATATATTGCCCAAGCATTCTCCCCTTTGTGTCAGTAAGTTACAGCATAGACTCAACCCTCCTGTTTGACGAACACGAAGTCACCTCAACAGAGAGACCCCCATCCCTCCTTGCACCCTTCCTCTTTTGCATAGCGGTTCGAGAAATTACAACCAGACTGTCCAGTGAGCTCAACATCTGGTTCCTGGATGATGGCACTCTGGCAGGCACACAAGACTCCCTGCTGGAAGACCTGCAGCTGGTGAAGACACGGGGGGAGTCCATGGGTCTCGTTCTTAACCCCTCCAAGTGCGAAATTATTGCATCCAGTGAGGTAGTCATTAATGCAGTGAAGTCAGTTTACCAGAAGCCTCAGTCATTAAACCCACCGACAGCACACTACTTGGAGCTCCTCTGGGCCCACAATGCCATTGCTGCAGTCCTTGACAAAAAGTTTAAAGACCAATTTAATTATTTTTTTTCTTGTTTCCATTTACATTAAGGTGGTAATGGAGAGAAGTGTGAAGGAGGTAATGAGGGAGGTAGTGCGGGACGCGGTGAGGAGCATGGTGAGGGAGGTAGTAAGGGAGGTAGTGAGGGAGGTGGTGAGGGAGGTGGCGGGAAAGATGAAGAAGGAAAAATGACAGGTGGCGAGGGATTAATAAGGGAGGTGGTGATTGAGGGAAGTGGGACAGGTTGTGGGGGAGGGAGTGGGGAAGATGGAGACGGTAGAAGGGGGGGTGGGGGAAGCTGTTTCTCGGTCACCCATCCAGCTGCTGGTCAGACACAATGGAGGGTAACCTCCTCAAGGCACAACAACACGAAGTCAACTCTCATACCAGGAACGGTTGAGGGCCTCAGGACTAACAATACAATAAACCACAGAGTATTAAACCTATGGACTTGCCTACCCACTAAAGTCGTAAATCCCAAGCCAGCCATTACTTAAATTTAAAATTCACTGGAAAAATCCTCAGGAATAATGGGGGACTTTAGACAAGCCGCCGGCTTCCTGTCTCTATTAAGGCCACTAAAGAGAGTGGCCCTCAGATAAATACAAATATGTTTGCGGTGAGGAAGCATTTGTAAGATGTGAACACATTTGTAAGATGTGTTTTTTTTAGATTCAGCTACTCGGAGCAAAAGTTCCAAGTAGCACGGGCTATGGTGAGCCCGTAGTAGACTTGGTTATATATTTATAAGAGGACAGGTTGAAAACTTGCGCAAACTTCGTCATGCCCTTAAACTTAAGCTTTGGCTAATCAATTGTGAGCCGACTTCGCTGACTACTGTGGTATAGTAATATACAGACAGCTAGAACACTACTTGCACTCCTGCACAATTTTTAACTTACAAGTATCCTACTTAGAGCTATTTATAAGATAATGAATATCAAAAGAATAATAGGCTCAATCAAGCCACGTAGACATAAGAACATAAGATGACTTAAAAGAATCAGAAATAAACTTTAAAAGTACATGGAAAATCATCTTTAGCAAATCAATATCACTATTATCACTTCACTGAAAGACACACCACCCTAACCTCACCTTGATCGCCCATCACCATCACTATATCACTGCACAGATGCAAAGAACCAAAATTACGAAGGTATTTTATGTTTTAACATGAATGAACACATTATTTATCTTATTTTCCCTATTTATAATACAAAGAAATTAGTTTCGAAAGACCTACAAATTAGGTCTAACAAACTAACCGGTTTATCAATGCAGTATTGTTACCAATTAGCAAATTACTTAGTTTAGCAAATTTATTATGCATCTCATACGCATTCTGTGGATGGCGGTAAATCTGTTACAAAAGTACATAATGAGTTCAGGAATTGAGCCCCGATATTTAACCTATCTCCCCCCCCCCCCAAAAAAAAAAAGTACGTATAGCAACTGTTGCCTCCAATAAAGTCCACGTCTTTTACGACTAGAATACAAATGGACAAAAAAAATATACAACATAATCTACCCCCGTCCTATTATAAGTAATCCTATTCGTAATATAGGCAATCTTATCCCTAATATAGCACATATATGTACTATCCTGGGTATAGGAGAGATTGGGTTGCTATCTTCTTTATCGAGCGCTTTATAAAATCAACATAACAAAATTTGAACATATTTGTTTGGAACAACACATTGTGTGTAATCTTCACAAGCGTTATACGTATTGTCATTTGTAGGATACGTTACGATATTTGGTTAAGTAAGTTACAGTATTGATAAAGTGGCTACAAAGTTCACCTTATACAGCAAGAGTCTATTTACATTTTATTTTCGTTAAAAGCCTAGTTTACTTATTGGAGCCTAATATACGTGGCCGTCACGAATACCCTGACACCCATCCAATGGCAAATAACGGGCTTAGCAGCTGAACAAACATACGTTTAGCAATATACACGTTACAGCATTGATGAAGTAACTACTGTTAAGGTTTGCAAACATGTTCTGTACAATGATCGAGGTAAATCCAATTAATGTGCGTTTGTTACAAACTAAAAATCCTCGGGATGATTAGAGGATGATTACTGAACATCAATAAACACATTTAAAACAAATAAAACGTAATAACAAGAGATAAGTTTTCTAATTAAAACAAAACCGTGTCACAGTGATGTTAGTTTGACACACTGAAGATACTCTTGGTTTATGTGCTAACAAATTATGTAACTATAGCTCATCAGTTATGTAACTTGCTAAGGTAAACAATATCGGAGTTCAACTCGTACCTCTGCAACCTTTTTACACTACAGCTCACAGGATGGCCATAGTGTATAATAAGTGAACTAAAAAAGTCTAACTAAAACAATAAAGTGACGGAAGATGCAGCAAGGAGCTCTGTTTACTTGAGATCAAAAGCACATTTATTTACTAGAATGTGCCCTTTATTTTTATTTTAGATAGCCCAATGAATGTTTTTTAAATATATAAATAAATGCACAGATTAATGTAAGTGTTTTGTAAATTATGGCTACCATTTAGAAACATGTATGTTTTAACTAAATATAATTTGTCTTAACAAACTCACCCTCAACGTTGACAAACTTTCTATATTTTGTTTGGCAATAAATCCTCAAATCAAATAAATCTCAGGATAAATAATACCCAAATTTGTAACAAAATAGACGGCAAATTCCTTGGCGTTCTCATTGACCACAAACTGAATTTTCAGGGACACATTCTAAATATATCAAAAAAAGTTTCAAAATCTGTTGGCATTCTTTCTAAGATCAGATATTATGTACCTCGCCCTGCCCTAGTGACCCTCTCTTACTCCCTCATCTATTCTTATCTCAACTATGGTATCTGTGCTTGGGGTTCTACAACCCAAAATCATTTACGTCCTCTTATTACTCAACACACAGCTGCTATTAGGACAACATCCAACTCTGGCCCCAGGCATCACTCGGTACCCCTTCTCAAATCCCTGAATATGTTAGATATTAAGTCACTGCACATCCTCTCATGTGCATTATATATATATATATATATATATATATATATATATATATATATATATATATATATATATATATATATATATATATATATATATATATATATATATATATATATATATATATATAATGCTGAACTAACTGTAATGCCAATCCTGACCTTAAAAGCTTCATTGAAGGTTGTAACAGAACCCATGAGCACCACACCAGAAACAAATACCTTTTTGATATTCCAAAAATACGACTTAATAAGACTAGAAATGCTCTTCAAATCAAGGGACCCAGAATGTGGAATGACCTTCCCAATCATGTTAAAGACTGTACCTCTCTTAACCAGTTTAAGATAAAAACTAAGCACTACGTATATAACTCCCTGTAACCTACCTTACCCTTATGATGTCAACCCATGTCTGTTAATTTTAAACAATGCTGTTTGTCGATCAAAATATATTTTTGCTGTTTTTCTGCCGTGTTCCCCCCCCCCCTTTATATTTTTACATTTTCTCAAGACATTTTATACTTTAATCTCAAATAGTATTAAGTTTTAGTCTTTAGTGTTTTTCCTGCCCGAAACGCTTTGCGTAATAGTGGCTTTAGGCATTGTATGTACTAGCTCTATCTATAAATTCATTAATATCTGTATCACCCGTTGTATGTATGCACTTTACCTAAATAAACATTTGAATTTGAATGCTGTTTGTTGACCAAATTGTATTTTTGCTTTTTTCTGCCATGTTTCCCCCCCCCCCTTTTTCCATTTTTTCTTATTTTTTCTCAACACAATTTGTACTTTAATCTCAATTAGTATTAAGTTTTAGTCTTAGTGTTTTTCCTTCCCGAAACGCTGTGCGTAACAGTGGCTTTAGGCATTGTATGTACTAGCTCTATCTATAAATCCATCAACTTTTGTATCTTACCTTGTATGTATGTACTTTACCTGAATAAATATTTGTATTTGTATTTGTATTTGTATAACATGGTTGTATGATGTTACAAGCATGTGATCAAATAGCCATGTGATTTGATAATATGGTCAAACATCATGATCATATTATCCTTTCCTCAGCTACCTTGTCACGGTGATGTTGCCTGACAATACCTCTAATTTGTAGAAAAGTCTTGGGTATTAAGTATTCAATATGGTCTCCTTCAGCAGCCAGCAGATCTGCTCGTTCATTTCCACATATTCCAACATGGGAGGGGATCCACAGAAACTTGACCACTCTTCCCTGGTTGATTGGTACCTTTCACAGCTCTCTTAATTTCAGCAGCTATCGCAAGATTTTCTGCCCGATTTTTACTTAGGCTCTGTAACCCTGCTTTTGAATCAGTGCAGATCACTGCGCCATTAGTGTTTCGTTCAAGGAATCTTAATTAACGCCATATGAATGGCAGTTAGCTCCGCTTGCGTTGAATAGGCATAGTTCTCAATACGTGCTGTTGCTTCATTTCTGCGTTGAAAGGCATTATTCCTAATTACAGTGTATGCTGCACCAGCCCTGCCATTTATTAGATGACACATCAGTGTAGATTTGATCTCGTTAATCTCCGGCTTCTTTATAAATTTTCCCGAGATACTTGTGCATCATTTCTTGTGATATCATGTTTTTTTTCGTTGTCATTTCATTGATGATAATCCTGCATGAGTTATCCTCCCCGGGAGGTAATTCCTCTCTACAGGCAGGAGCTCACGGGCTTGCTCAAGCAGGTGAAGTTCTTCGAAGTAGCAGACTGATCTGTGATGCCATTTATTGCTTCTCCTGTTACCTCCTGTAAGTAACACAGAACTCATTTTTTCTTCGCCCACTTTGCAAACTGAAGGTAGTAACTAAGTGACTGTAACCTGTCCACCGCTGCCCACTGGATGGGGGGCGGTGTGCAGGACAAACATATCAATTGTGACACTAGCTCTCCACATCAAATCAAATCAAATCAAATGTTTATTTAGGTAAGGTACATACATACAAGAGATTTTACAAAGAGTGGTGGATTTATAGACAGGGCTAGTACATACAATGCCTAAAGCCACTATTACGCAAAGCGTTTCGGGCATGAAAAACTTAAATGACTAAAGCTTAATACTAATTGAGTATAAAGAATAAAATGAATTGAGAACAAATAAAAAAAGAGATAAAAAAGGGGGGAACATGGCTGAAAAAGCAGCACAAATACAATTCTGTCGACAAACAGCGCCATTTAAAAAAAAAAACAGACATTGGTTGACAATAGAGGGGTAAGGTAGGTTACAGGGAATTTATTTGGTATAGCTTCTTTTTATCTTAAACTGGTTGAGAGAGGTACAGTCTTTAACATGGTTGGGAAGGTCATTCCACATTCTGGGTCCCTTGATTTGTAGAGCATTTCTAGTTTGATTAAATCGTACTCTAGGAATATCAAAACTGTATTTATTTCTGGTGTGGTGCTCATGGGTTCTGTTACAACCTTCTATGAAGCTATTGAGGTCAGGATTGGCATTACAGTTCATCGTTTTATATATGTATAATACACATGAGAGAATGTGCAGTGACTTAATACCTAACATATTCAGAGATTTGAGTAGGGGTACCAAGTGATGTCTGGGGCCAGAGTGTGATATTGTCCTAATAGCAGCTTTGTGTTGAGTAATTAGAGGACGTAAATGATTTTGGGTAGTAGAACCCCAAGCACAAATACCATAGTTGAGATATGGATAGATGAGGCAGTAATAGAGAGTCACCAGGGCAGGGCGGGGTACATAATATCTGATCTTAGAAAGAATGCCAACAGTTTTTGAAACTTTTTTGATATATTTAGAATGATTCTATATTAAGCAACATATGTCAGTTGCTTAATATAGAAACTGTACTTGTGGTCGACCTCGAACCCATTTATGATGTGATGATTTATACTGAATTTTGTAACTAGCTCATCAAGATTGTAACTTGCTTAGCTAAATGAATTGTGGGGTTCAGTCCCTGAGCCCATTATGTGCCTCTGTAACCCTTTCCACTACCGCCCACAAGATGGGTATGGGGTGCATAATAAATGAACTAAACGAACTTCTTCTTCTTCTTCTTCTTCTTCTTCTTCTTCTTCTTCTTCTTCTTCTTCTTCTTCTTCTTCTTCTTCTTCTTCTTCTTCTTCTTCTTCTTCTTCTTCTTCTTCTTCTTCTTCTTCTTCTTCTTCTTCTTCTTCTTCTTCTTCTTCTTCTTCTTCTTCTTCTTCTTCTTCTTCTTCTTCTTCTTCTTCTTCTTCTTCTTCTTCTTCTTCTTCTTCTTCTTCTTCTTCTTCTTCTTCTTCTTCTTCTTCTTCTTCTTCTTCTTCTTCTTCTTCTTCTTCTTCTTCTTCTTCTTCTTCTTCTTCTTCTTCTTCTTCTTCTTCTTCTTCTTCTTCTTCTTCTTCTTCTTCTTCTTCTTCTTCTTCTTCTTCTTCTTCTTCTTCTTCTTCTTCTTCTTCTTCTTCTTCTTCTTCTTCTTCTTCTCGATACGCGCAGTTTGCATGAAGGTTTTTCCTCCTGGTGAATGCACGAGTGGTGATGTCCTTTATCACATTCTCAAAGGCTAGTATCCGTGAACCAAAATATGGTTAGAAACACACTAAAAATAAATGAGATAATTGTGAACATATGAATAATTAAATAAAGCTTTAAAAATAGAGTTTAATGTAACACATTTGTATATCAATGTAGATATATAGGTATATTGTTTATATACACTGCAAAATAAAGAGTTAATCACATGAAAATAGAATAAATTTTAATAGCTGTATCCCTTAAGGTGGCCGCCATATTGACCGACCCAGACTTGTGTAAGTATTCGGTAATACTGCGCTAGTTGATGCTTTTTGTGTGTCCAGGCTCGCCAAATGACACTCACGTCTGCTATAAGTTTTCTCAGGAGGTACAAAGTTGTCATCTTGTTCCCTCTGCTGACGACAGCTGCCATAGGAGCAGACTTGAGACATACGTACAAGTGGAAAGCCAAAGCAGCCGCCGGATCACAGCAAGTTTCTTAGATCATATTAGGGAGCTAACTGAACGTGTACGTGTTCGTGTAATTTTGTTTTAGTTCATATTTTATACTGAATCAAGTGTTAAGGTGTGTATTTGTATCGTTAAGTTTCCTGGTTGCTTGGATCTTTCATATTCATAATTGCTAGGGAGTGTTAGGTTTGTATAGGTTCCCTTTTCACTAATATAGTTCACTTCATCCGCTCCAATAATGTTTAATCTACAAGATTCATCACTGAATACTAGGGTTAAGGTCCAAAATATAAGGAGACATCAGCTCGACCTGGGGGGCTGGGCTCGGGGGAGTAGAAGAACTCTCGAAACATTCTCCAGGTATGTTCCAGGTAAACGACAGTGATGGTTAACATGGCTATAGACTAAGGTACTGTACTGTGGATACAGCTATTTTTGGCTCCAGGGAGAATGCAATTCCCTAGGTTTATTACTCCATAGGCAAAAAAAAAAAGTTTTTTGTGCTACATTGTAACTTCTTGAGCTTAAAGCTGTTGTTCCTTGTGTGCATTGCATTGAGCATTTTAAAGTGATCTGGACAAATAACTTTCAACTGTCCAGTATTTTGAAGGTCTCGAGATTAGCCGTCATGTCTGGTTTGTGGCGTTGTTAGTCCTGATGCCCTCAATCATTCCTGGTGAGAGCTCATATAGTTCTGGGACGAATTTTGTCACTGCACTGAACTTTTTCCAAAGCAGGTATAGGTTCTTTTAAAGATGTCTTCATGATGAATTACCCCATTATTTCCTTTTCAAAGTTGAATATTCATTTACATAAAGGTTTGGTTTAATTTTTTTTTTTTTTTTTTGCTGCAGCTCCTACTTTTTGAGCAGTTTTGAATGATTAATGAATCTTAACTCCTAGATCCCTTTTAAACATCATGACCATATTATCATCATGCTGCATGATCATATTATCATCATGCTGCATGATTATATTATCATCATGCTGCATGATCATATTATCATCGTGCTGCATGATCATATTATTGCTGATATTGGACATAATAATACACCAATGTGCAAGGTCTTGCATTTAACATTGAAAAAGCATTTGGCAGTCTTCTGACTATTGTGCATGTAGAGTGCTTTGCAAGATTTAAATGTTTACTTCCCACTTTACCATAAAACTTTGTAATCTACATTTTTTATGTGGGTTGTAATATTCTCATCAATATTGCTTATGGATACAAACAGAATTTTCATAATGGCATCTTAAAGATTGTTATTTAGTTAAAGTAGCTGTTAATGTCAGTGTTGCCCAACCCTAGTGTTTTATTTTTCCATTAATGCATTGAGTTTTTGTAATATTGGATAAAAGCATCTACTTGACTAATTATATATTTAATAACACACGCACAACCTTTTAACATTTTAAAACAATTTATTCTACTGTAGATTTGTTCTTTTTTATATATATGTACAAGAGTTCTTACATTCTTGTAAAGCCACTAGCACAGTGTTTCAGGCAGGTCCTTAATCCTGATTTTCCTTGGAATATGACTCGCCAAATCATTTAACAACCAGGTATCCATTCAGAGGTGCAGGACCAACCGGGTTGTAATGTATATGTGGGCCTGCAGGCTGTTCCAAGCCTGTTGGACCTAGTTATGACAAAGTCGAGCCTGGCTAGGAGGCCTGATCGAGGATTGGACTGCGGGGACGTTGAACCCTGAAACCATCGCAAGGGAGGCCTCAAGCCAGGCTCGGGGAGTAGAACTCTCGGAAGCCTCTCCAGGTATACTTCTGAGTGAACAGAGACGTACAGTTAAGAATTGGTGCATAGTCAGTCCTCCCCAGCCCTGGATACGCACCTAGGCCAAATTGCTTGCAAAGCATGGTGTGAGTGTTTTACCACTGCGCCACTGGGATTGCATTTGTTGTTGGATAGCTGAAGATAAAACTATACTATACTGTACTATGAAACTCAACATTTAATCATTTAAGGGTTCTGTATTTCTAATTACAATTTCTGGTAAAATACAACCAACATGGGAAAATTGCATATATTGTACGGTACAGTATATAAATGGTGATCAGATAATGGTTAAAATTTGAATTTTTACCTTAGCGGGTCTGCCTGAATATGGTTACATGAAACCAGGAATGAACTACAGAATAATATGAAACTTACTCTACATATACTGTACTTACAAGTTTTACTTGGGAAGTTCTAAAGATATTACTATATAGCAGTTAAGCTTATTTGCTTAATTCCAGTATGCTTATCACACTGTTGGTTGTATGGCATACTCGATAGAAAATGAAGGAGGGGTTCAAATTGGGAGAATCCATAGCCATCAAGAATTTAGTACTGTACCTTCTACAATATCAACAGACTACTTAACTCCACCATGTGTCTAAGACTAAACAGCAGTAGCCAAGAGCTCCCTGGCAAGGGTTTACCATTTCCGACAAGTCTCGGCCCATTTCAAACTCCACCTATACAAAATCAGCCTGTCCTAAGGTTTCTCAATGTCATGAAAATATTCAATTTAAAGTGTTCTCTCCTGACCTACCAGAGAACCCAAAACAGAAAATGGCATAGAACGAACAATTCTATTTTCTAGTATGAAAATTGTTGGCCTTGGACAACGCATATGAGTGAAACGCAACGTTCTTTGTAGGAAGACAGGTTGTTGTAATAATCATTAGACTAGTATTAGAATATTCATATGCTGTACCTTTCCCGGTGGGAGCCGGTCGGCCGAGCGGACAGCACGCTGGACTTGTGATCTTGTGGTCCCGGGTTCGATCCCGGGCGCCGGCAAGAAACAATGGGCAGAGTTTCTTCACCCTATGCCCCAGTTACCTAGCAGTAAATAGGTACCTGGGTGTTAGTCAGCTGTCACGGGCTGCTTCCTGGGGGTGGAGGCCTGGTCAAGGACCGGGCCGCGGGGACACTAAAAAGCCCCGAAATCATCTCAAGATAACCTTCCCTGTACTTCACCACAAGTACCAACAAACTGAAGATTGAGTCCAAAACAAGGCACTCCTCTTCTTTGCAAACCTCTCTGACAGAGTACAGACCAGCTCACAGGTCTCTCAGGATGATGCCCATGAACACCAGATTTGGCTATTTCCCAAGAAAACAACTATGCTGTATGAAATGTCTTTACATCCCACATTGTGAAGACTCCTGATGATTGCCAACACAACTAGGCAAGACAGTTTACACTTACATTTACACTATACACACACATTGGGTCTTCTCTTCACCTTCAAACAAACACTCTGGCATTGTAGTAAGTTGATCAACAATAATAATATTAATATTGAGAAAATCCGTAGGAACCGTGATGTGGGTTCGAACCTATGCGGTGGGGTGTTCCCAAGCATGCACACTAGCGACTAGACTATGGTTATCTTGAGGTTATCTTGAGATGATTTCGGGGCTTTAGTGTCCCCGTGGCCCGGTCCTCGACCAGGCCTCCACCCCTAGGAAGCAGCCCGTGACGGCTGACTAACACTCAGGTACCTATTTTACTGCTAGGTAACAGGGGCATAGGGTGAAAGAAACTCTGCCCATTGTTTCTCGCCGGCGCCCGAAGTCGAACCCGGGACCACAGGATCACAAGTCCAGTGTGCTGTATGCTCGGCCGACCGGCTCCTATGGTGGGAACACCCACCGCATAAGTTTGAACCTTCATCATGGCTCCTATGGATTTTCTCAATAATAAAATTAATAATAATAATAATGATATTACTATTATTATTAATAAATATTAATAAATATTAATAAATTATAAAAATAATAAATATAATAATGAATAATAGTATTACAGTACTGTAATAGTAATATTAATACTGGTGGTAATATTAATAATAATTAAATAAAAATAAATGTTGGGGACAGGAAGCCTGAGTGTGCTCATACACAATAGGCTTTTATCTATGCCCCCCCCCCCCAAGGCAGAATTACTGACCCCTCCCCCCCCAGGATGCAACCCCACAACAGCTGACTAGTTTGTGAGTACCTACTTACTGCTAGGTGAAACTGAGGCATTAGATGAAATGAAATATGCCCAACTATTTCTCTCCCACCCAAGATAACACTGTAGTAATAATAATAATAATAATAATATTAATAATAATTAATATTAATAATAAAATTATTAATAATAATATTAGTAAACAAAACTAAACAAAAATTATAACAAACCACAGACCTTTTGTTACAAGTAGTGCAGGAAGCCTGTTGTTGCAAGGAACTACTACATAAGACCATAGTCACCAGCCCATAACCCAGAACATTGACAACAGCACACAATCAAGCAGGTATAGGGGAACAAAAGGCCAGACACAATGTACCACATACAGTACAAGAAATCCTTTTAAAATTGGATAGAGGAAAAAGACTTGGAGTTAAGATTTAACCGAACATGTCACCAGAAGTCCACATCAAACAATATCACCAGCTGCTTACAAAAGGCTGCCTAATATAAGAACTGCATTTGAGAATCAGAACAAAGTATCGTTTAGGAGCTTGCATACAATTTCCTAGACCAATTCTGGAATATGTGACACTATCCTGGAGTCCTTGTCTCATTAAACAAAACAAAGCTAGAGAAAGTTTAGAGGTATGCCACCAGACTAGTTCCAGTGCTGAGAGATAAGTTATGAAGAATGACAGAGTTGAACCTTGTGTCACTGTATGATGAAAAATTACAGGGGAAGACATGATCACCACAATTGGCACTATTTGCAAGGCAGCCATGCCTACATACTGTACCAACCAATTACATCACACCATTAACTAGATGGTTACATTACTACAAATCCAAGGTGGACAGGCCACTAAACTTTTATTTAAACCCTTGCTCCATACTCATCCTATATTTCCTGTATTTCATATCCCCATCTCTCCCTTCTTTACCAAGCCCATTGGTCATTAAACGAAACAAAATGTATGCTTATGTTCATTTGTGCTGAATTGTGTAACATTTATATTATAACATTATATATAAACAATTAAATTTCTTTCAGCAGCAAGATGAGCTTCTTTGCACATATGAAGATTGGGCCAAAGTACCTCTTACTGTTGATACCAATTGGAGGTTACATTGCAGGATCATATATTGACCGCATTGAGACTGAGAGACTGACAATGTTCAGGTATCTATTTTTTTTCATTTGCCATTAGGTCTTAAGGCACAAAGTAGATTAAATAAGTTGTAAAAACATTTAGTACTGAGCAGAAACAATTTATTTAATATTTAACTATGCAAACAGAATTCTTTAAAATCTTAAACAATAAGAGAAGTTGACTACCGGTTGATTCTGAGGATCAACATCCCTGCAGCCTGGTCTCTGACTAGGCCTCCTGGTTATTGGTCTGATTAACAGGCTGTTCGATGTGGCTGCTCACAGCTTGACGTAGGAGTCGCTGCCTGGTTGAACAGGTATCCTTTCGAGGTGCTTGTCAAGTTCTCATTTGAACACTGCGAGAGGTCGGCTAGTTATGCCTCGTATGTGTAGGGGAAGAGTGTTGAACAGTCTAGGGCCTTTGATATTGATCGGGGTTTTCCCTCTCAGCGTGCCTATTGCACCTCTGCTTTTCAATGGGGCTATTTTGCACACACTGCCATCCCTTCTGGTCTCATGTGGTATTGTTTGTGTATACTGTATATTTGGGACCTGTCCTAATATTTTCAAAGTGTAAATTATTATGCATCTGCCTGCACTCCAGGGAATATAGATTTTTTTTTTTTTAGATGTTCCATTAATATAGATGTTTTATCGAGTGGATTATTATAGTAAAATATCTTTGCACACTCCAGATCAGCAATTTCTCCACCTGTGAATGGTACTGTTAGTGTGCAAAATATTCCACTAGAGCACTAATGTCTTAGAATGTATCATCACTGGTGTGGCATCTCTTGTTTGAAAAGTTCTTGTAATTTAGCTTGTCATTTTTCTTGTAGTTGTGACAAACTTTGATGTGTTCTTTAAAGGTAATGTCTTCTGACATGATTACTCCTAAATCTTTTACATTGTCTTTCTTTCAATAGTGTGGTTTGACCATTTTATGTGGTTTTTGCTTTGATATTTTCATTTTCTCCAGTGCGCAGTAATTAGAATACAGTATATCCTTATCGTGTTATTTTCAAATAACATCATGTTGTTTTCTGTCTTAATTAATATCAGATTGGAGGTTTGCTGTACCCTCTATATTGTTTACTCTCAAGTTTGTAATATTGAAAGCAGTTTTGAAAACACCACAGGAGTGGTTAGATGTGTTGCAGAGACTAGATTAGATTATTTTTGT
Source organism: Procambarus clarkii (assembly GCF_040958095.1). Classification (NCBI taxonomy): domain Eukaryota; kingdom Metazoa; phylum Arthropoda; class Malacostraca; order Decapoda; family Cambaridae; genus Procambarus; species Procambarus clarkii. The sequence continues at coordinate 4,811,658 of NC_091159.1, forward strand.
ATAGTTACTTAGTAAGTTTTGTTTTTATTATACTGTTTTGTCAATATTTTTATGCCAAGACAAATTAAGTTATTCTTGCTGTGATTGCACCAATTTATACTCTTATTGGCTAACCAGACTTGCTTGCGGACCTCGTTTCAAACATAATCCAACCGAGTTTGTGCAGGATTCACATGATTTGGATCATGTGAGTACAAATTAGTGAGTGTAAACTGTAAAAGATTCTTTGTATAAGCTGATGCAAATTGCTTACAATTTTGGAGACATTTATGCAGACAATGAACATTACCGGTGCTAGAACTGAACCCTGTGGTACTCCACTTGTGATATTCCTCCAATCTGATACATTGCCTCTGATTATGGCCCTCATTTTTCTATCAGTTAGGAAATTTTTTATCCATGTTAGAAACTTACCTGTCATCCCTTCAATGTGTCCCAGTTTCCAAAACAACCTCTTATGTGGAACTCTGTCAAAAGCCTTTTCTACATCCAGATAGATGGTCAACCCAACCATCTTTCCTGTAAAATCTCTGTGGCTCACTCATAGAAACTGAGTAAATTCGTTACACAGGATCTTCCAGATCGAAAACCATACTGTCTGTCTGATATTAAACCATTTTTCTCCAGGTGTTCTACCTATTTAGTTTTAATTAATTTTTCCAACATTTTGACTATTACACTTGTCAATGAGACAGGTCTCTAATTGAGGGGGTCTTCCCTGCTGCCACTATTGTAGATTGGAACTATGCTAGCCTTTTTCCACACATCTGCTACAACTCCTGTACACAGGAATGCCTGAAAAATCAGTTGAAGTGGAATGCTGAGCTTAGATGCACATTCTCTCAGAACCCATGATGAAACTCCATTTGGACCAACTGCTTTGTTCTTACTTAACTCCTTGAGCATTTTTTCTACTTCGTCTCTAGACGATGTGCTCTATGTTGCTCTATGTGCTCTATGTTGTTCTCTGGAATTATTTTTGTGTCTGGTTCCCTGATGATTATATTTTGTACCAACACACTTTGGAACTTTTCGTTTAATGTTTTACACATTTAAATTTTCATTTTCCATGTATCTGTCCCTCATTTTTAACCACTGAATCTTATCCTTTACCTGCAATTTATTGTTTATGAATTTACAGGATAAACCTGGTTCTGTTTTACATTTGTCTGCAATCCCTTTTTCAAAATTTCTTCCTGCCTCTCTCCTCACTGCCATGTAGTTGTTTCTTGCATCTTTGTATCGCTGGTATGTTTGGGGGTTTGGCCTCTTCCTATATTGATTCCATTTTTTGTGTTTTGGTCTCTGACCCTCTCATAATTTCTGTTGAACCAATCCTGTTTCCTAGTTCTGCATCTCTGCTTTAGTATAAATTTTTTTGTCCCTTTATCATATATTTCACAAACTTGACATACATCTCATTTACTTCAGGTCCTAACAGCAAGTCTTTCCAGTCAAATTCCTTAAAGAAATGTCTGAGTTCCCCATAATGATCTCTCCTGAAATCAGGCTTTTCAACTGCTTCAACCTCATTTTCTTCCAGATTATAATGCATTGCATACTTTATTCCCCAAAAAACATGATCACTTTTACCCAAGGGAGGGAGGTACTGAATGTCGAATATCTCTTCCTCTTTCCTGGTAAATGTCAAATCCAGCATGGAGGGAACATCCCTTTCCCTCATCCTCGTAGCTTGTTTAACATGTTGAAACATGAATGTGTCCAGGATGAGGTTTACAAATCTAAAAGTCCAAAAATCCTCTGTTCTAGCTTCATATGCCTCAGTCTATGGATTTAAAGTTGAAGTTGCTGACTACCAACAGTCGTGATCCATCTTTATCAGCTCTCACTATAATCCTTCTCATTATTGTTATAAGACCCTCTCGTTTATTATCTAGTTCCTCCTTTGACGATGTGTTGTATGATGGTAGACTATGCATTTATGATCGTTAGTTTATCATCCTGATTGCAGATCTCTTAGTGCTATTATGTCAACGTCTCGTTTACCTTTGTGTGTGTTTTCACCAGCACAGCAATGCCACCGCCTTTCCTAATTTTTCTGTCTCATCTCCAGACTGAGTAGCCCCTTGGGAATATGACCTCATTTAAAATATCTTCAAGTTTTTTTTGTGTGTACTCACCTAGTTGTACTCACCTAGTTGTGTTTGCGGGGGGTTGAGCTCTGGCTCTTTGGTCCCGCCTCTCAACCGTCAATCAACAGGTGTACAGATTCATGAGCCTATCGGGCTCTGTCATATCTACACTTGAAACTGTGTATGGAGTCAGCCTCCACCACATCACTTCCTAATGCATTCCATTTGTCAACCACTCTGACACTAAAAAAGTTCTTTCTAATATCTCTGTGGCTCATTTGGGCACTCAGTTTCCACCTGTGTCCCCTTGTGCGTGTTCCCCTTGTGTTAAATAGACTGTCTTTATCTACCCTATCAATCCCCTTCAGAATCTTGAATGTGGTGATCATGTCCCCCCTAACTCTTCTGTCTTCCAGCGAAGTGAGGTTTAATTCCCGTAGTCTCTCCTCGTAGCTCATACCTCTCAGCTCGGGTACTAGTCTGGTGGCAAACCTTTGAACCTTTTCCAGTTTAGTCTTATCCTTGACTAGATATGGACTCCATGCTGGGGCTGCATACTCCAGGATTGGCCTGACATATGTGGTATACAAAGTTCTGAATGATTCTTTACTCAAGTTTCTGAATGCCGTTCGTATGTTGGCCAGCCTGGCATATGCCGCTGATGTTATCCGCTTGATATGTGCTGCAGGAGACAGGTCTGGCATGATATCAACCCCCAAGTCTTTTTCCTTCTCTGACTCCTGAAGAATTTCCTCTCCCAGATGATACCTTGTATCTGGCCTCCTGCTCCCTACACCTATCTTCATTACATTACATTTGGTTGGGTTAAACTCTAACAACCATTTGTTCGACCATTCCTTCAGCTTGTCTAGGTCTTCTTGAAGCCTCAAACAGTCCTCGTCTGTTTTAATCCTTCTCATAATTTTAGCATCGTCCGCAAACATTGAGAGAAATGAATCGATACCCTCCGGGAGATCATTTACGTATATCAGAAACAAGATAGGACCGAGTACAGAGCCCTGTGGGACTCCACTAGTGACTTCACGCCAATCGGAGGTCTCACCCCTCACCGTAACTCTCTGCTTCCTATTGCTTAGATACTCCCTTATCCACTGGAGCACCTTACCAGCTACACCTGCCTGTCTCTCCAGCTTATGTACCAGCCTCTTATGCGGTACTGTGTCAAAGGCTTTCCGACAATCCAAGAAAATGCAGTCCGCCCAGCCCTCTCTTTCTTGCTTAATCTGTGTCACCTGATCGTAGAATTCTATCAAGCCTGTAAGGCAAGATTTACCCTCCCTGAATCCATGTTGGCGATTTGTCACGAAGTCCCTTCTCTCCAGATGTGTTACCAGGTTTTTTCTCACGATCTTCTCCATCACCTTGCATGGTATACAAGTCAAGGACACTGGCCTGTAGTTCAGTGCCTCTTGTCTGTCGCCCTTTTTGTATATTGGGACCACATTCGCCGTCTTCCATATTTCTGGTAGGTCTCCCGTCTCTAGTGACTTACTATACACTATGGAGAGTGGCAGGCAAAGTGCCTCTGCACACTCTTTCAGTACCCATGGTGAGATCCCATCTGGACCAACAGCCTTTCTAACATCCAGATCCAGCAGGTGTCTCTTGACCTCCTCTCTCGTAATTTCGAACTCCTCCAAGGCCGCCTGGTTTACCTCCCTTTCTCCTAGCACAGTGACCTCACCCTGTTCTATTGTGAAGACCTCCTGGAACCTCTTGTTGAGTTCCTCACACACCTCTCTGTCATTCTCTGTATACCTGTCCTCGCCTGTTCTAAGTTTCAATACCTGTTCTTTCACTGTTGTTTTCCTTCTGATGTGACTGTGGAGTAGCTTTGGTTCGGTCTTGGCTTTGTTTGCTATATCATTTTCAAAATTTTTCTCTGATTCTCTTCTCACCCTGACGTACTCATTCCTGGTTCTCTGGTATCTCTCTCTGCTTTCTGGTGTTCTGTTATTCCGGAAGTTCCTCCACGCCTTTTTGTTCAGTTTCTTCGCTTCCATACATGCCCTATTATACCATGGATTCTTCTGTTGCTTCTCGGATTTTTCCCTTTGGGCCGGGATGAACCTGTTTACTGCCTCCTGACACTTTTGGGTAACATAGTCCATCATACCCTGTACAGACTTGTCTCTGAGGTCTGTGTCCCAAGGTATTTCACTTAGGAAACTTCTCATCTGTTCGTAATTCCCCTTTCGGTATGCCAGCCTTTTGATTCCTAGTTCTTTTTGGGGGGAGATAAGTCCTAGCTCTACCAGGTACTCAAAGTTCAATACACTGTGGTCACTCATTCCCAAGGGCGCTTCCATCTTAACTTCCCTTATATCCCATTCATTTAGGGTAAATATCAAATCAAGCATTGCTGGTTCATCTTCTCCTCTCATTCTTGTTGGTTCTTTGGTGTGCTGGCTAAGAAAGTTTCTTGTTGCCACGTCCAGCAGCTTAGCTCTCCATGTTTCTGGTCCTCCATGCGGGTCTCTGTTCTTCCAATCTATCTTCCCATGGTTGAAGTCTCCCATAATTAGTAGTCCAGATCCATTCCTGCTAGCAACAGAAGCTGCTCTTTCTATTATGTTAATGGTGGCCATGTTGTTTCTATCATATTCCTGTCTAGGTCTTCTGTCATTTGGTGGTGGATTATATATGACTGCGACTATAATTTTTTTCCCTCCATTTGTTACAGTACCTGCTATGTAGTCACTGAAACCTTCGCAGCCCTGAATATCCATCTCCTCAAAATCCCAGCCTTGTCTTACCAGCAGAGCTACACCACCCCCACCTCTTCCTTCCCTCTCTTTCCTCATAACATAATAGTCCTGTGGGAACACTGCATTTGTTATCGTTTTCGATTTTGTGTGTGCGTGTGTGTGTGTATATATATATATATATATATATATATATATATATATATATGTCGTACCTAGTAGCCAGAACTCACTTCTCAGCCTACTATTCAAGGCCCGATTTGCCTAATAAGCCAAGTTTTCCTGAATTAATATATTTACTATAATTTTTTTCTTATGAAATGATAAAGCAACCCTTTTCTCTATGTATGAGGTCAATTTTTTTTTATTGGAGTTAAAATTAACGTAGATATATGACCGAACCTAACCAACCCTACCTAACCTAACCTAACCTATATTTATAGGTAAGGTTAGGTTAGGTAGCCAAAAAAAGCTAGGTTAGGTTAGGTTAGGTAGGTTAGGTAGACGAAAAAACATTAATTCATGAAAACTTGGCTTATTAGGCAAATCGGGCCTTGAATAGTAGGCTGAGAAGTGCGTTCTGGCTATTAGGTACGACATATATATATATATATATATATATATATATATATATATATATATATATGTATATATATATATATATATATATATATATTATATTATATATTATATATAATTATTTTATAATATAAAATTATTGCATGTGTGGGGTGGGTGGGTGGTGGGAAGAGATGATAAACCTACCTTGATTTTGTTTCAGGGACAAATCAGCTTTGTATGGACGAGTGCTGGCAGAAGGAGAGAAGCCTTCCTGGCCCTAGCAATCACTTGCCATCTCATGAAACCGAGTAAATACATGTGAATTAAGGAAGTTAATAAAATGTACAGTATGTAATAAGTTTCTGAATAAATTATGAAATATTAGTGTCTTCTTAAAGGAGCCTATGAATTGGGTGGTATTTTATAGGAAATTTATTTTATTTTATTTATTTATTTATTTTAGAATGAGTATAGAAAACACTAGCTTATAAATTTAGGAAAGAAAATTTCAACATGGTCCATGTGTTCAGTAAAAAAAAAAATTCCTCGCATTGTATGAGAATTTGGTCAATTGTTAAACCTGAAGACAGATATATGGAACAAGGCTGGTTATCAACTGAGGAAACTGACTTAGTCAAAATGATAAGGATATTCTACCTTGCCAAAGAAAGAAAGAAATAAGTGGGATAAGTCTGGGTTTTAACATTTATATTTACAGTATGGTACTTAGAAAATATGGTAGATAATGCTTTCTAAAAAAGCAAAGAGCCACAGAAGGATTTACATGATAATTAATACTAGTCATTAAGATGTACAGTATCCCAATTTGGTACATTATTTTAACATTAACATTATTCAATAGCTACATTGAGAATGCTCATCATGAATTGAATTGTAGAGTACTTTGGGTTTTAGCCAAAATGTACATCAATTAAAATGGCAGTTACCCCAATGGCAATTTTGTTTTCCACTTTATATCTCGAGCACCTCATTTGTTGCAAGTCATTGCAATAACACACTAATTAAACAGTTTGCTTTTGTTATTGTACAGTGAAGTTTATTGGCAACTAATTAAAAGCACTGGTTTTTGTTCCTGAATTTCTTACTATAAATTTAGAGGCAAGTCGGTTTTACCAGTTACTGTTACCCAACCCACCAACACCCATCTCATATATTGATACTTTGCCTTTCATTTTTTGTTTTCAGAAAGTAAAGAAAGCAGTTTGCATAGATTTTCTGTATGAAAATTAACTATATAATGTTTGGGAAATTGTTGTACTTTACTGTTGCCACTGCAGTACTTTTAAGGAATACAACATAGAAGTATCAAATAATTGATTAACAGGTTAACAATAATACAGAAGCTTGTTTGAATTTATTAAGGATTTTAATTTATTGATTCTTCATGACTCTCTTCATCTGTACTTCAATAGCCTTTTTCAAGCTTGAAGAGTGACTCTTGATAATTAACTGGAGGTTTTCATGGTTTATATGCTGTCCCATCTTCTTCATCACAAATAAAAGACAATGACCAAATTTTACAGAAGTCTTGTATTTCTCACAAGTTTTACTTAAAAATGTAAGGACAGCAGTGTGTGTTGCAGAGGATTGTTGATCGGCATGTTCACATAACAGATGAAAAATCTGCACATCAACATCACACACCGATTCTCGTATAGAGATGGCACTGAAAAAAAAAATTAAAATTAAAGTAGTAAGTAATTATCAAAAGAAGGCACCAAACCGGGAAGGCTATGTAGCACCATCAAAGACGCAAAATAATCAGAGGGCGCTAAATATCACCAAGGATGCCAATACGAGAACAAAAACGCATAAGGCGAACGATATCAAAAGTATCCGAGTCACCAAGAATTCTATCGAGGGACAGGCGACCGCGAGGGGCGGTCGGAAAGCAAGACATACGCTCGTCCTGGAAGTCAGGACATTCAAGAAGGACATGCACGACCGTAAGAGGGACAATGCAACTAGGACAATAAGGAGCAGGGCGGCGCTCCATCAAGTGACCATGGGTTAAGCGAGTATGGCCAATACGTAACCTCGCCAGAGCTGTTTCCCACCGCCGGTTACGGTGGAAGGAGGACTGCCACGAGGAAACACAACATTTAAGAGTACGTAGCTTGTTACCAGTAACAGACAACCAAGAAGCCTGCCAACGGGTAAGGACTGAGGAATGGATAACCGGGTAAAAGTCGGAATACGGAATGCCCTTACGAGAGATGGGACAAGAGCGGACAGCTTCCTTGGCGGCAGCATCCGCACGCTCATTTAAAGACACACCAATATGGCTGGGAACCCAACAAAACTCAACCGACTTAAATTTACTGTGAACGAGAAACAGCCAATGCTGGATCTCGACAACCACTGGATGAACTGGATTAAAGGACCCGAGAGCCATAAGGGCACTACGAGAGTCAACAACAACTACAAAGGAAGACTGACAACGAGAAAGTAGGAGACGAAGAGCATAGAGAATAGCATAAAGTTCCGCTGTAAAGATGCTAGTCTCCGGAGGCAAGCGACACATATAAGTGCGATCAGGAAAAACAACAGAGTAGCCAACACCGTCCGCTGACTTAGACCCATCGGTGAAGACAGAAACGGAGCGGGAGTGAGAAGAAAAGTGCTCGAGGAAAAGGCGTTTTAGAACCGTAGGAGGGGTAAAAGCTTTAGTGATACGGGTCAAGGATGTACAAAACCGCAGAAGAGGGACCCTCCACGGGGGCAAAGAAGGAACAACACGAGGAGAAACATCAGAAATACGAACGGAAAGAGAATCCTGCAGGCGAGATAACCGGACAGAAAGAGGGAGGTGGTGAAGAGGAACAGGAACCGCAGGAGGGGTAAAAGTTAAAGCACGACAGAGGCGAGAGGAAGGATGTTGCAAGGACCGCGCAAGATAGCGAAGACAGTAGCGATCACGGCGGTCCTGGAGAGACAGGAAGCCAGTGTCAACATACAAGCTAAGGATGGGAGTCGAACGAAAGGCACCAGAACTGAGGCGCAACCCAGTATGGTGCAAAGCATCAAGACGGCGAAGAGTAGAAGGAGAAGCAGACGAGTAAGCAGGGCAACCATAATCGAGCTTAGACAGGACGAGAGAGGAATGTAAAGCAAGGAGAGTGCGCCTATCTGCCCCCCAAGAAGTATGGGACAAGACCCGAAGGAGGGTAAGGGCCTTAGAGCACTCAACACGGAGGTAAGAGATATGGGGAGACCAAGACAAACGAGTGTCAAGGAATAACCCCAAAAGCTTCGCGGAATCTTTGTATTCAAGGGGATGACCATAAAGTGACAAAGAGGGACGAAGAACAACCCGTTTCCGCGTAAATGTCATGGCACAAGTCTTAGAAGTAGAGAACTTGAAGCCATGATCAGTGGCCCAAGACGACACGGCATCAATTGCAAGTTGAAGCCGACGTTGAAGGAGAGGCGAATCATCACCCTGACAACAAAGGGTAAGATCATCGACATAGAGAGCGGAGAAGACACCAGAAGGAAGAGAGGAAAGAAGACCATTGAGGGCAACCAGAAAAAGAGTAGTGCTCAGAACACTACCCTGGGGCACACCTTCGTATTGCTGAAAAGAGGGAGAGAGAGCGGTACCAAGGCGCACCCGAAAGGAACGACGAGAGAGGAAGCTGCGGAGAAAGAGAGGGAGATGACCACGAAGGCCAAAAGAATGAAGTTGAGATAGGATATGATAACGCCAAGTGGTGTCGTAAGCCTTTTCCAGGTCAAAAAGGACGGCAACAACGGAGGTCTTCGCAGCAAAAGCAGTACGAATATAGACCTCCAAGTTCACCAGGACATCTGTCGTGCTGCGGCACTTGCGGAAACCAAATTGAGAAGGGGAGAGGAGGTGATGGTGTTCCAGGAACCACATCAGACGAACGTTAACCATACGTTCAAAGAGTTTGCAGACACAACTCGTGAGAGCAATAGGGCGAAAGTCCTTAGGGGAAGTACCCAGAGATCCCGGTTTGCGAACAGGGAGGACAACGGCATCGAGCCAGTCCTCAGGGACTGACGACGACTCCCAGATCCGATTATACAGACTCAGTAAATACTGAGACGTGCTCGGAGGGAGATGGCGAAGCATCTCATAATGAATACCATCGGAGCCCGCCGCCGTAGAACCGCAGAGGGCCAGGGCAGAACGAAGTTCAGAGAGAGAGAAGGGATCATTATAGGGAAGCTGAAGATGAGTGCAGAAATCTAAAGGACGAGACTCAAGGACAGGTTTACGAAGAAGGAAAGATTGGGGAAGATGAAGACCAGAGCTAACAGAAGAAAAGTGGGAACCCAGTTCGGAAGCGACCTGCAACGGGTCCGCCACAAGAGTATCATGGAGGTGAAGGACCGGTGAAACATCGGGAACGAACTTACCCGCTATCTTGCGGATACGCTTCCAGATCTGGGCCAGAGGGGTTTCGGACGTAATTGTTGAGACATAAGATGCCCAACATTCACGTTTAGCCGTACGGATGGCCCTACGGGCCACCGCACTCGCTTTCCTAAAGAAAAGAAAAGAATCGGTCGTCTGCCTACGGCGGTGCCTCTTCCAGGCTGCACGCTTACAGCGGACAGCCCGAGCACAGTCCGCATTCCACCAGGGAACGCACTTCCGTGGACCCCGAGAGGAAGAGCGAGGAATAGAGCGGAGGGCAGCGTTGAAGACAGTGTCATGAAAAAGGAGGAGAGCGCGAGAGAGAGGCAGAAGGGAGAGGTCAGAGAGAGCAGCACTGAGGGTAAATAGGGTCCAGTCTGCCTTAGCAAACTGCCACCTAGGGAAAGAGAGGGAAGGGCGAAAAGAGAAAAAGGAAACAAGGATGGGGAAATGATCACTTCCATGGAGGTCATCAAGAACCTGCCACGTGAAATCTAAGTAAAGAGAAGAAGAGCAGAGAGAAAGATCAAGACAAGAAAGGGTGCGAGTCCGAGAGTCCAAATGAGTGGGCTCACCAGAATTCAGAAGAGACAGGGAAGAAGATAGGAGAAACGGCTCAAGGAGGCGACCCCGGGTATTCGTCAGAACGTCACCCCAAAGAGAATGACGACAATTGAAGTCACCCAGCAGGAGCACAGGCTCCGGCAAGGAGTCTAGGAGGTGTTTCAAATCAGGAAGAGAGAGCGGGACACTCGGGGGGAGATAAATGGAACAAACTGTGTACCATTTCCCCACAAAGATACGAGCAGCAGAACAATGGAGAGGCGAAGGAAAAAGTAAAGGAACAAAGGGAACATCCGCACGAATCAAGAGAGCAGAAGAATTAGAAGCCCCAGCAATGGCTGGGGGGGGGGGGAGAGAAAGGAATAGCCACGAAAACGACCAGGACGAGCACCAAGCATTGGCTCCTGGAGACAGACACAAAGGGGCGAAAACCGCGAAATCAGAAGTTGGAGTTCGAGGAAATTGGCGTAATAACCTCGAACGTTCCATTGAAGAATGGACAACGACGAGAAGAGAAAGGACAAAAACAGAGAACAAGGAAGAAACAAAGGCGAAAGAGCAACAGACCATGTTAAAGAATATCAGGGTCGGGATCAGGGTCAGCAAAGTCAGGGTTAGGGGGCATGGGTAAACTGAGCAAAGACGGAGGGAAGGAAACGGGAGAACAGATCAGAGGTGGGCGGGCGGGGTCCGGAGGAGGAGGAGGAAGAGGAGGAGACAACGGAGAGGAGCAGTCAAGGACAGCAGTTGGAAGAGGGGGAGTAGAAAGAGGGGAGCGAACCCCAGCAAGAGCAGCAACCGAAAGGGAAGCAGGGGCCAAAGAAACCTCCATAGCAGGAACAGAGGGCGCAACCACTGAAACGGGAGGGGAAGGAGCAACAGAGCCAGAAGTAGGAGCTAAGGAAGAAAGCGAAGCCTTCTTACCCGCCGGGGAAGAGGAAGGAGAGGAGCCAGGCTTACGCTTCTGACTTAAAGAGACAGGTGTCCCAGCAACTACGTACCGGGCAACGGATTCCAGTGTCTCAACAGGAGAAGCCGAACGAGAGCACACACGACGGCCGTTAGGAGAGCGATGGACATCCGCCTGCACCGACAGGCGGCGGGGAGAGCCGATAGATGGTGGAAGAGGATGGGAAGGAGGATCGGAGGGGGACGAGGAAGAAGACACAGGAGACATGACAGACCGGGTTGAAAGAAGGGGAACCCCAGACAGAGGACCAGGAGGGGGACCCCTCGGGAAAGAACTCAAAGGAACAGAGGAGGGGGCAGTGGGCGTATCAGGGTCCAAGGCCCGGAAACGGTTGAGAGTCTGAGGAAGGGGGGAAGGACGAGGAGAGGAAGAGCGCAACACGCGAGCATAAGAGATGTTAGTAAAAGGCGGGAGCCGGCGAACCTGGCGCCTCGCCTCAGGAAAAGACAAACGCTCCCGGTGCTTCAGGTTAAGGACGGCCGCCTCAAGCTTGTAATGGACACAGGCACGGGAGAACGTAGGATGGGCCTCACCGCAGTTGAGGCAGCGAGCTTGGGGAGAAGTGCACTCCGACTTAGAGTGACCTTCACTCCCACACAAAGGACAGAGAGAGACAGTCCCAGAGCAGCGGAGGGCACCATGCCCAAACCTCCAGCACTTATTACAAAGTCGAGGAGAAGGAATATACTCCTGGACAGAGCACCTAGCACCAGCAAGAATGACAGAGGATGGAAGGGTCCTACCATCAAAGGTGATCTTCACAACGCGAAGGGGTTGACGGCGACGACCACGAGGGGGACGAGTAAACGAGTCAACCTGGAGGACAGAATGGCCTTGGGCATCAAGGATATGCCGAATATCATCATGGCAATCCTGCAGATTCCGAACACCGGTTGCAACATGGGGTGGGAGGAGAATAGTGCCAACACTGGAATTCATCTGAACGTTCTTGGAGACCCGAACAGGGATCTCGCCAAGGCAAGATAAGGCAGCCAAGCGGGAAGCCGCATCCTGAGAAGGAGCAGCAACGACACGTGTACCGAGACGAGTGGGGTTGAAAGTAACACACGCATCCACGGAATCTACAAGATGCCGATGGAGGGAGAAATCGTCAGGAGGCGCAGAATCAAGAGGGAGGAGATCAAAGTATTTGGCCCATGAAGCAGGACCAAACAAGGCCTGATACGCATCAGCACGGGAAGGAATCGAGCGAGTGCGGTTGGGGCGCGAACGGCGTTGAGAACCCCTAGAGAGAGAGGGGTCAAAAGGCGCAGTAGTCACAACGAAAGACTTAGCCACACCAGGGGACGAAGTGGTCACCACCGGGGGCTGGAGGCTCGACCCAACCTCAGAGGAGGGAGGGGAGCTGGGGGAAGAAGTCAGGACGGTCAAAGGAGGAGCAAGGTCGGGGCCCAACGTAGCGGGAGCTACAGAGCCTGGTCTTCCAATACTGGCCGACTCGGGGGCTTGGTCGCCCACCCCACGAGCCTGAGAGGGTACAACGGAAACATTCAACGACATAGAGATGAAAAGTGACAAATTCATCCACGAATGTGCCCCCATACCCACCATGGAGCCACAATTAGAGGCAGGACACCCAACAGGAAGCTATCGCCGATCATGCCGGGGCCCCCTAGGGGTGCGTCGTGAGTATACGCCCCACAAACGCCACCTTAAGAACCGTCAGTCCGTCGAGATCGGGTTCAGCGACGAAAGGGGGATTGACAATAAAAGGTTCCCCTCGCTCGAGACGTCGGGTACTACAGTTCTACGGGTGCAAGAGTATGCCTCCTCAAGCACCCGGGCGTCAAAATAGAAGAAGTCCAAAGAAATAATCCAAAACAAGCAAAAGGTCGGCAGGAAACGACAAGCAGATAGGAGAAGAGGGGGGAGAAAAACGAAACATAAGGAAAAGGAAAAGCGATCCGGCACAATTGGAGAAGACAGCAGCAGGAGTGCAAGGCCAGAAAAGGACAGAGGACTGCCCAATGGAGCATCACACTCCGGCAGCCGTCCACCAAGCCCCCTCACGACGCCAACGGGCCGGAAGGGGAGGGGGATTAAAATTAAAGGTACAGTACTGAATTTTACACATGCAACAAATATCTAAATATGACTTAAGAATATTCAAAGTACAAATTGAACAAGACATAGAGCTGAAAAGGTGAAGAAACATGTTTAGTAGATTTTATTGATGACACATCTGTAAACTTTCAAATAAACCCTTGTAAGGAAAAAATAGTATAAACACCTGTCTACAAGTAAAGTGCCATTTAGGTAATCATTAATCTATATGCTGTGATGTGTTCAAGAGCATGGACATAATGGTAGTGCCAACAGGAGGATCAGTGTGCTTTTAATCCATACCAGAATCCATTATCTTTAGGTATGTAGTTTGTATATCCAAATCTTGGGGCAATTTACCATTGCTGCCCTATTTCCAACTCCTCAACTCTTGCAAACCAGTTAGGAATACATACTTTACAAATTATATGCAATATTTGTATTTTTCTATTTTGATTGTAAACGTATTGTATCATACAACCCTGAACGTGAGCTTTATTTCATTCTTTTCTTGTATTTTTTTTTTGGTACTCATGGCTTTAAAAAACATCAAGCAGCTTGTTAAAAGTAGCTATTCTCAGGTTTGCATGGGATAAATTCCAAAACACCATTAATTCACTATTCCAATATCACTTCATTGCAATAACATTGTTTTTTCCCATAAGATCCAGAAGGATCTTACGGGAAAACTTGAATGTACGGACCTAAAATTTCATTACTACCCCCATTTTCCAGGTTCATAGGCTAGGGAGGCATCAGTATGTTAAGAAATTAAGTATAAATATATATAATATATATACACCCCAACCTTTGCCATTCCTGCATACAGTACTACATTGGAGCAGTCACACTAGCACTAAATCTACAGCAGTGTTCCTCACTGCTTCACACAACCAGGTTAAAGTGCTTTCTAAACGCTATTTAAAAAAAGTCAATTGATTTAATCGCTTAATTTCCTCTTAGTCTTATTTCCACTTGGCAACTTCATGTAACGAAAAATTGCTTCATTGGATTAATATTGAACCCAATGTAAAGATGACAAAATTATATTTAATAATACTGTAGAAACCCGCTAATCTGGAATCCACCTATCCAGAAAATGCCCTAATCTGGCAAAAATCATGGCTGGATTAAGTTATCTCCCTATCCAGCCAAAATATCCATGGAAGTCGGACTAGCGGATATTTGGCTGGATCGGAAATCTGAGCCAGTTAACTTGCTACCGATGTTACCCAATCCGGACACGCGATGAATAGTCCGGATCAGAAAAGCAGCCATCGGGCCATGCCGTATTAATCCCGTCCGGCTGTGGCTCGAGGTGCATGGTGTAGGAGGTGAGGTGGGTGGGTGGTGTCGGAGAGAGGGGAGCGTTGGGACTGCCTAGGTGGATAAGGGGGATGTGGAAGGGCCTATACACTACAGTAATTACCATTAATTTTAGAACAATTCATCACAGTCAAAAACAAAAGAAATAACTATATACTGTAATAACAAATATACAAGTTTCCTAAAAAACAATTTGCACAGGCTGAAGTTTGCTCCAAAAATATTGTGAGTTTTTTTCCGCCTGGCGGCCTACATAACGTGCCTGCCTGCCTGCCCCAAGTGCACCCGTCCAGGCCTGGTCAAACCAAACCGTTCATGTGCTCCCGTACCTCATGTTATACCACAGTGCCGCGCCATTAGTGAAACATTTTTTTAAATAACTTTTTTTGTTTTCATAGTAACTTTTATCATTTTTGGCCAAGGTGCGTGATCGTCTAATCTACCGCACCGTGATCACGGTACACAGTACCGTGATCCACCGCACCAATGATCGTCTAATAGACGATTATTGGTGCGGTGGTCACGGTACTGTGTACGTTTAGGGGTGATCCTGAACGGCATGGGTTCGAATCCTGGCCGGGTCAAAGAGTTCTTAGTGATTATATATATATACTGTCTCCACTCGATCATCTGGACTATATGGGAAGGACCCCCAGCCGGATTATCACATTTTTCGGATAATGGTACTTTTTCACCTACGAGTCCAAAAGTGACCATTTCCAACTATTTTTATACTACAAACAACATAATTTGAATTGCCTTGCCACATACAATTATTAAATATTCAACTAGAAACCTCAACTTACCTTGTTGGTGTTCGTCTTCTTGATTGATGCCACACATCTTGAAGTTAAAAATTCTTAACAATTTACGTAACCTATACTAACACAACACTAAAATTAACACTTAAAATTACTGTACAGTTCATTAAGCTAAGTTAGTTTTGACTGCCAGCTGCTGAAGCCTCACTGGTTGAGGGCATTTGGGTTGCCTGTGAGGCCTCACTTGTTGAAGGTGCTTGCTTGCACCTCACTTGTTGAAGCACTTGCATGCCCTCACTTGTTGAAGGCGCTTGGCTTGCCTGTGACGCCTCACTTGTTAAAGGCGCTTGCTTGCGCGTCACTTGTTGAAAGCGCTTGGCTTGCCTGTGGCGCGTCACTTGTTGAAAGCGCTTGGTTTGCCTATAATGCCTCACTTGTTGAAGGAGCTTGGCTTGCCTGTGGCGCCTCACTTGTTGAAGGCGCTTGGCTGCCTGTGACGCCTCACTGTTTGAACAACACGTAACTTGTCTTTAATTGCTAGGACAATCTTCTTCCTCTTAACACTTCCAGAACGATTGATGCTGCTACCAGACATATTCTTGGCCAAAAATGTTCAAAATTACTATGAAAATTAAGAAAGTTATTTAAAAAAATATTTCACTAATGGCGCAGCACTGTGTATAACACGAGGGACGGACGCACATGGGTTGACAAGTGTTGGACAGGTCCACTTGGGGCAGCCATAGCGTTACGTAGGCCGCCAGGAGGAAAAAAATTCACAATATTTTTGAAGGAAACTTCAGCCTGTGCACAATGCTTTTAGGAAACTTATTTATTTGTTATTACATAATTACTAGTAGTTATTTTATTTGTTTTTGGCTATGATTAATTGTTCTAAAATTAATGGTAATTCCTGTACCCAGGTAGTCCCTCCTGATGCATCCCTCCCACCCTCCCAACACCACCCACCCACCCCACCCCCACCTACACCATGCGCCTCGAGTCTCGGGCAGACGGGATTAATACCGTATGGCCCGCCTCATGTTTTCATATACGGACAAAGGCACGATTATCCGGGGGACTGACCAGATAGTGTAATTTCTGCAGAAAACCTGCTTTAATCCGGTCCCTGTGGCTATTTTGGCCGGATATTGTGATAACTTTATCCGTTCACGATTTTGGCCGTATAAAGGCGTTTTTCGGATGTTCGAATCCCGGATAATCGCGGGGTTACAGTATTACTATATTTTGGTAGCAGTCTTTCCTGTAGACATATATTATTAAATATGACCGAAAAAGTAAGATTAATAATTCTAACACGAATTTTCTCAATCTTTCGTACATTTCTTTTCACTGTTGGAGGTAATTCAAAAATCAATTCTCCAAAATTCATTTTTATTTCTAGTCTGACGCGACACTTGAGCGCGTTTCGTAAAACTTATTACATTTTCAAAGACTTTACACATACACAACTGAATAGAACTTACATATCTCCGATTTGTTTATATCTACATATGAGTGAGGTGGTATTTAATAGGGTATTAATTTCATCAACACAAGACAGAACACGAAACAATGGGTATTGAAATGGAAGTGATTGTAGAAAGCCTATTGGTCCATATTTCTTGATGCTTCTATATTGGAGCGGAGTCTTGAGGTGGGTAGAATATAGTTGTGCATTAATTGGCTGTTGATTGCTGGTGTTGACTTCTTAATGTGCAGTGCCTCGCAAACGTCAAGCCGTCTGCTATCGCTGTATCTATCGATGATTTCTGTGTTGTTTACTAGGATTTCTCTGGCGATGGTTTGGTTGTGGGAAGACATTATATGTTCCTTAATGGAGCCCTGTTGCTTATGCATCGTTAAACGCCTAGAAAGAGATGTTGTTGTCTTGCCTATATACTGGGTTTTTTGGAGCTTACAGTCCCCAAGTGGGCATTTGAAGGCATAGACGATGTTGGTCTCTTTTAAAGCGTTCTGCTTTGTGTCTGGAGAGTTTCTCATGAGTAGGCTGGCCGTTTTTCTGGTTTTATAGTAAATCGTCAGTTGTATCCTCTGAATTTTGTCTGTAGGGATAACGTTTCTATTAACAATATCTTTCAGGACCCTTTCCTCCATTTTATGAGCTGTGGAAAAGAAGTTCCTGTAAAATAGTCTAATAGGGGGTATAGGTGTTGTGTTAGTTGTCTCTTCAGAGGTTGCATGGCGTTTTACTTTCCTTCTTATGATGTCTTCGACGAAACCATTGGAGAAGCCGTTGTTGACTAGGACCTGCCTTACCCTACAGAGTTCTTCGTCGACTTGCTTCCATTCTGAGCTGTGGCTGAGAGCACGGTCGACATATGCGTTAACAACACTCCTCTTGTACCTGTCTGGGCAGTCGCTGTTGGCATTTAGGCACATTCCTATGTTCGTTTCCTTAGTGTAGACTGCAGTGTGGAAACCTCCGCTCTTTTCCATGACTGTTACATCTAGAAAGGGCAGCTTCCCATCCTTTTCCATCTCGTAAGTGAAACGCAGCATGGAACTCTGCTCAAATGCCTCCTTCAGCTCCTGCAGATGTCTGACATCAGGTACCTGTGTAAAAATGTCGTCAACATACCTGCAGTATATGGCCGGTTTCAAGTTCATGTCGACTAAGACTTTTTGCTCCATGGTACCCATGTAGAAGTTTGCAAACATGACACCTAGGGGAGAACCCATGGCGACCCCATCTACTTGCTTATACATGTGCCCATCCGGGCTCAAGAAGGGTGCCTCTTTAGTACAAGCTTGGAGTAGTTTCCTCAGAATATTTTCTCAAATGTAGATATAAACAAATCGGAGATATGTAAGTTCTATTCAGTTGTGTATGTGTAAAGTCTTTGAAAATGTAATAAGTTTTACGAAACGCGCTCAAGTGTCGCGTCAGACTAGAAATAAAAATGAATTTTGGAGAATTGATTTTTGAATTACCTCCAACAGTGAAAAGAAATGTACGAAAGATAGATGATCCAATTTCAACTGCTCTTAATTCTTAATTTTTTGCATTCATACCACATAATAGTCTTGAAACAACACAGTACTTAAGAATCAGCACCACTACTACTACTACATGCTGAATAATGGCTGTATCCATAACACTTTTGTTTTCCTGGCTTGGGCTTTTATTGCCCCCTTTTTCAAGACTAACTTAAATAAAGCATTCTATTAGACAAAGCAATTAAGATTTAAAATTTAATAACCCCTCAACTGTGCCAGTCAACAAATGTCATTTTTTGTTTTGAGAGTTGTCCATTTTTTTAATTAGCCTATATTTTAATGTTTTTTAATGTTTTCATCACTGTTTTGAAATGAAAATAGTTTAGTTTGGAAACATTTTGACATTAACTTTACCTAAACTTTTGTAAAAACAACAAAAATATGTCCTTAACAATTGTACTTTGAAGTTTTTGCCAATAACAGGTGCGCAGTGCAGGGGTTAAAGTGGTTTGTGCATTAGTGAATCAAGTCCCACAAGGGCAAATTGCATAACTGTAGAGGAACAAGTACCTTAGCAGTTGTGTAACATGACGAGGTGAGCATGCAGACATGAGGCGTGCCAGGGCATCTCTGTGCTGCTCTCCTGTCTCTGGACAGTACTGCAGAAGAGGCACCAAAACCTGGGTCACAGTCACTTCTGGGTGACAGTGAATGAATTCTGACAAGGCATCAGCAACTGGTGTAGATAACTTGCTGGGCAGGTGGTATAGCTGTGTGCAGAAGGAAGTTATTTGTGGTCAATTAATATTATATTTGTCTTAAACCAATTCTGTAGATAGCTTTATAGTATCCTTAACAAAACTGTGTGTGCTGTCTGTTTATTTGTAATAGCAATAAGTAGGCCTGTCTAGGGAATGATAGAATGTTTGAAAATATATACAATGTGGTTAGTGGGCAATCAACAAATAAAGAGCATGGAGGTAATATAAAATTAATGACATAAGAACAATGGTAAGATAAATGTTAGAGATCAACTGGCAAAAAGCTTTTGATAGATCTTTCATTGTGCAACTGCAACAGTAGAAATTTGAAGAAACAAGAAAGTTTGGAAACAACTCAAATGATAAAATAAGTTTGTTGAAAGATGAAAGTGCATTAACTGTATTTAAATTACTGATTACAAAATGAAATACCTATACACATTATGGATAAACAAACACTGCCCCACAAACACTTGAAATACACTTTCTTCACCAGTCTACTATCGTCCATTCATTCAATATGACCAAACTATCTCTGTACGCTCCTCAATCTTAAAATACAGTAATATACATACATATGCATACATGCATGCATAAATACATACCATGAATTGGCTACAGTTTCTAGAAAAGATTTACTGTAACTAAAACCCAATTGTTGAAACAATTAAAATAAAAAATATATTTTCAAAGTGAAACAGTACTACATCTCAGAGTGCAGTATGTAGTACAGTACTATATTACAACAGACCAGCAGAGTAGGCATATGTTGAAAAAAATATAAAAATGTTGACTTAATGCTAAAACTTGAAAAGGATATGACAAAATAATTTGGATAAAAATTCCATGTGTCAACATTACTGCTCCAAACTGACCTTACAAGAGCTGCAGCCTACAAGTAACATGGCAAGAATGTGCACATGGCATATCCATGGACTATGATATGCTAAAGGTTAAGGTTCCACCCAGACTCACCATGAATCTGGAGGTGCCAAGCTGGTAACCAATCCAAGTTTTACATGTAACCTGCATATACACTGGTGAAGGTAATTTTAACGCTGGTTTGATTATGCCATTCTGCTCCAAAGATTTTCTCAAATATATCATGTTAGGTGATTTCATTATGTATTTGATGGGAGCATTTGGTAGAGAATATTACCGACAGCAAAGTGTATGTGGGTTACATGTAAAACTTGGATTGGCTACCAACTCGGTGCCTCCAGATTCCTAGTAGGTCTGGGCAAATTCAAGGTTTGATCCCACAGCCCTGCTGCAAATATTTTCTCAAGGCTCTTATCATTAAATATTTTGGAACAAAAATTAATACATTGTAAATGTGTAGATATAAAATACAGGACAATTCTTTTCCAATTCAACATGGAGGACATTGGAGAGCGAAAAACATTCCATCTAAAATTTTACTAAACATCATGCAATTTATATCCATTAAATTTATAGCACTTTCACTTTATAAATGAACAATTATTTATTTTATTGCAGAAATTATTGTTTATTAAAAAAAAAGAGCTAATACTGTATACTGTATAAACAGTGTTGTATTTAAAATATTGAAAACATTTACCTTTGGTAATATAAAAAGTGTTCCCAGTATACCTGCTAGAGTATCATCTGATTTTTCGCTCTTTTTACAAATGTTAAACAAAACTTCATCACTGATCATTTTAACACCATTGTTGCATACAGTGAGGGGTTCAATTGATATATAGGGCTCCAAGTTCACTTTTTCAGAACTGTTTAGAGAACTTATCATATTTTTCTGCATTGTCTCGACATCAAATACACTGGATAGCTGGCAATTTTTCACAGTGGAAGCTTTCAAAGGCAAGGTAGTGCTGGTATTTAATTTAATCTTCTTATGAACAAGCTCTTCTTTGTTTGCATCTTGCTGAATATTGTCTTCATGTAGACTTATCAAGTTCATGTGCTTACATTGGAATACACCAGGACTCTGTCGAAATTTTTTACACAACTCTTCGAAGCCTTCTGTATTTTCTTCACTAATATTATAATTTTTCCACATGGCTCTAGACCTTTCTTATTCTGTAACAAGGTTCAAAGGAAATATTCCACAAAATTAATACCTTTGCTTGACAAGTAATGTTGGGACATGCACATTACAGAAGTAACACCATGGACGAAACTCAAGCAAGACTTCTATAAGCATGGAAAACAATATGTACACACACACACACAGAACCAGGCCTATTCTACAAATTCATAAACAACAATTGCAGGTAAAGGATAACATCCAGAGCTTCAAAATGGGAAACAGATTCATGGAAAATGAAAAAGAAAATGTGTGAAACATTAAACGAAAAGTTCCAAAGTGTGTTTGTACAAAATGAAATCTTCAGAGAACCAGACACAATAAGAATTCCAGACAACAACATAGAGTGCATAAAGGTGTCTAGAGATAAAGTGGAAAAATATGCTCAAGGAGCTAAGTAAGAACAAAACAGTTGGCCCAGATAATTTCACCATAGGTTCTGAGAGAATGTGCATCTGAACTCAGCATTCCACTTCACCTGAATTTTCAGGCATCCCTGTGTACAGGAGTCGTAGCAAACGTGTGAAAAAAGGCCAACATAGTTCCAATCTACAAAACTGGCAGCAGGGAAGACCCCTCAATTATAGACCTGTATCGTTGACAAATGTAATACAGTAGTCAAAATATTGGAAAAAATAATTAAGACTAAATTGATAGAAAACCTGGAGACAAACGATATAATACCAGATTGTCAGTATGGTTTTCAATCTGGAAGATCCTGTGTAACAAATATACTCAGTTTTTATGATCGAGCCACAGAAATTTTACAGGAAAGAGATGGTTGGGTTGACTGCATCTATCTGGACCTAAAAAAGGCTTTTGACAGAGTTTCACATAAGAGGTTGTTCAGGAAACCAGAACACATTGGAGGGGTGACAGGTAAGCTGCTAACATGAACGAAAAATTTTCTGACTGATAGAAAAATGAGGGCAGTAATAAGAGGAAGTGAATTGGACTGGAGAAATGTCACAAGCGGAGTACCACAGGGTTCAGTTCTTGCACCAGTATTGTTCATTGTCTACATAAACGATCTATCAGATGAAATACAGAATTATATGAACATGTTGCAGGTGATGAGTCACAATAACGTGGCTAAAGTAAGTTGACCAGACCACACACTAGAAGGTGAAGGGACGACGACGTTTTGGTCCGTCCTAGACCATTCTCAAGTCGATTCTCAAATCAACTTGAAAATGGTCCAGGACGGACCGAAACGTCGTCGTCCCTTCACCTTCTAGTGTGTGGTCTGGTCAATGAAAATGTTTGCTGATGATGCTATGATAATAGGAAAATAATTAACTTAGATGATTGTTATACCCTTCAAGAAGATACCATTCCCTGATAGATGATTGTCATACCCTTCAGAATAAGTATATGGAGCTCCACTTGGCAACTGGAATTTAATGTAAATAAATGCCATGTTATGGAATGTGGAATAGGAGAACATAGACCTAGCACCTCAGCCAGAGCTGAGGCGCAACCCGGTATGGTGCAAAGCATCAAGACGGCGAAGAGTAGGAGAAGCAGACGAGTAAGCAGGGCAACCATAATCGAGTTTAGACAGGACAAGAGAGGAATGTAAAGCAAGGAGAGTGCGCCTATCCGCTCCCCAAGAAGTATGGGACAAAACCTTAAGGAGGGTAAGGGCCTTAGAGCATTCATCTCGCAGGTAAGATAGGGGCTGACCAAGACAAATGAGTGTCAAAGATTAACCCAAAAGCTTAGCGGAATCCTTGTACACAAGGGGTTGACCATAAAGCGACAAAGAGGGACGAAGAACGACAAGCTTCCGAGTCAAAAATTCATAGCACAAGTCTTAGACGTAGAGAACCGGAAGCCATGATCGGTGGTCCAAGACGACACGGGATCAATCGCAAGTTGAAGATGCTGTTAAAGGAGAGGCGAATCATCACCCCGACAGCAAAGGGTAAGATCGTCGACATAGCGGAGAAGACGCCAGAAGGAAGAGAGGAAAGAAGACCACTGAGGGCAACCAGAAAAAGAGTAATGCTCAGAACACTACCTTGGGGCACACCCTAGCATTGCTGAAAAGAGGTAGAGAGAGTGGTACCAAGCCTCACTTGAAAGGAACGATGAGAGAGGAAGCTTTGGAGAAAGAGAAGGAGATTACCATGAAGGCCAAAAGAATGAAGTTGGGACAGAATATGATATCGCGAAGTGGTGTCGTAAGCCTTTCCCAGGTCAAAAAGGACGGCAACAATGGAGGTCTTGGCAGCAAAAGCAGTACGAAAATAGACCAAGTTCACCAGGACATCTGTTGTACTCACCTAGTTGTGCTTGCGGGGGTTGAGTTTTGTCTCCTTGGTCCCGCCTTTCAACCGTCAATCAACTAACTGGTGTACAGATTTCTGAGCCTACTGGGCTCTATCATACCTATATTTGAAACTGTATGGAGTCAGCCTCCACCACATCACTTCCTAGTGCGTTCCATTTATTAACTACTCTGATACTGAAAAAATTCTTTCTAATGTCTCTGGGGCTCATCTGAGTACTAAGTTTCCACCTGTGTCCCTGTGTTTGTGTTCCACCTGTGGTGAAGAGTGTCTTTGTCCACCCTGTCAATTGCCCTGAGAATTTTGTAGGTGTTATCATGTCTCCCCTTACTGTTCTGTTTTCCAGGGATATGAGATTCAACTCCTTTAGCCTTTCCTCGTAGCTCATTCCTCTCAGTTTCGGGACGAGCCTGGTGGCATACCACTGAATCTTCTCTAACTTTGTCTTGTGTTTAACTAGGTATGGACTCCAGGCTGGAGCTGCATATTCCAGGATTGGTCTGACATAAGTGGTATACAGGGTCCTGAACAGGGTCCTGTTGTGCTGCGGCACTAGCGAAAACCATATTGAGAACGGGGTGTTCTAAGAACCACATCAGACGAACGTTAACCATACGTTCAAAGAGTTTGCAGATAACTCGTGAGGGCAAAAGGGGCGAAAGTCCTTATGGGATGTCCCAAGAGACCCTGGTTTCCGAACAGGGAAGACAACGGCATCGAGTCAGTCCTCAGGGACTAACGACGACTCCCAGACCCGATTATACAGATTCAATAAATACTGAGACATGCACAGAGGGAGATGGCGAAGCATCTCATAATAAATACCATCGAAGCCCGCCGCCGTAGAACCGCAGAGGGCCAGGGCAGACTGAAATTCAAAGAGAGAGAAGAGATCATTATATGGAAGTCTGAGATGAGTGCAGAAATCTAAAGGACGAGATTCAAGGGCAGGTTTACGAAGAAGGAAAGATTGAGGAAGATGAGAACCAGAGCTAACAGAAGAAAAGTGGGAACCCAGTTCGGTCGCGACCTGGAATGGGTCTGCCACAAGAGAACCACGGAGGTGAAGAACCGGCGAGACATCGGGAACGAACTTACCAGCTATCTTGCGGACACGCTTCCAGATCTGCGGCAGAGGAGTTTCAGATGTAATGGTGGAAACATAAGAGTTCCAACATTCACACTTAGCTGTACGGATGGCCCTACGGGCCACTGCACTTGCCTTCCGAAACAAAACAAAAGAATCAGCCATCTGCCGGCGGTGGTATCTCTTCCAGGCTGCATGCTTACAGCAGACAGCCTGAGCACAGTCCACATTCCACCAGGGAACCCATTCCGTGGTCCCCAAGAGAAAGAGCGAGGAATAGAGCAGAGGGCAGCGTCGAAGATGGTGTCATGAAAAATGAGAAGCGCGCGAGGGAGAGGCAGAAGGGAGAGGTCAGAGAGAACAGCACGGAGGGTAAATAGGTTTCAGTCTGCCTTAGCAAACTGCCTTTTAGGGAAAGAGAGGGGAGGGGTGAAGAGAGAAAAAGGTAACAAGGATGGGGAAATGGTCACTGCCATCAAGAACTTGCCACGTGAAATCTTAAGTAAAGAGACAACAAGCAGAGAGAAAGATCAAGACAGGAAAGGGTGCAAGTCTGAGAGTCCAAATGAGTGGGCTCACCAGAATTCAGAAGAGACAGAGAGAAGAGAGGATGAACGGTTCGAGAAGGCAACCCCAGGTGTTTGTCAGAACATCACCCCAGAGGGTATGTCGACAATTAAAACCACCCAGCAGGAGCACAGGCTCCGACAAGGAGTCCAGTAGGTGTTTAAGATCAGGAAGAGAAAGCGGGACATTTGGGGGGAGGTAAATGGAACAAACCTTATACCATTTACCCACAAAGACACGTGCAGCAGAACATTAAAGAGACAGAAAAAGTAGGGGGACGAAGGGAACATCAGAACGAATCAAAAGAGCAGAAGAGGAACGGGCCCCAGCAAAAGCCGGGGGAGGGGAGGGGAGAGAAAGAAATAGCCACGGAAGCGACCAGGACGAGCACCAAGCATCGGCTCCTGGAGATAGACACAAAGGGGCGAAAACTGCGAAATCAGAAATTGGCGTAATATCTGCGAATATTCCACTGAAGAATAGACATCTACAAGAAGAGAAAGGACAGCAACAGAGGACAATGAAGAAACAAAGAGGGAAAAAGGAACACAGCACATTAAAGAAGCGCAGGATCAGGATCAGCGTAGTCAGGGTTAGGGGTCATGGGTAAACTGAGTAAGGATGGAGGGATGGGAGCCGGAGGACTGACCAGAGGTGAACGAGCAGGGTCCGGAGGAGGAGGGAGGGGACAACCGAGAGTTAAGGACAGCAACAGGAGGGGCAGAAACCAGGGAGTGCACCTCAGCAAGGGCAGCAACCGAGGGGGAAGCGGGGGCCAAAGAAACCTCCATAGCAGGAACTGGGGGGCGCAACAACCGAAACGGGAGGGGATGGAGCGAGAGAGTCAGAGGTAGGGGCGAGGAAGAAAGCGAAGCCTTCTTACATGCTGGGGAGGAGGAAGAAGAGGAGCCAGGCTTTCGCTTCTGAATCAAAGAGACAGGCGTCCCAGCAACAATGTACTGGGCAACAGATTCAAGCGTCTCAATAGGAGAAGTAAAACGAGAGCAAACAACACGATGGCCGCTGGGAGAGTGATGGGCATCAGCCTGCACTGATAGACGGTGTGGAGAGCTAAGAGATGGAGGAGAAGGATGGGAAGGAGGAATGGAGGGAGACAAGGAAGAAGACACAGGAGACAAGACAGACTGGGTACAAAGAAGGGGAACCCCAGACAGAGAACCATGAGGGGGACCCATCGGGACAGAACTTAAAGGAACAACGGAGGCAGTGGGCGTGTCTGGGTCTAATGCCTGGAAACGGTTGTGAGACTGAGGAAGGTGAGAAGGACGAGGAGAGGAAGAGCGCAACACGCGAGCATAAAAGACACCAGCGAAAGGGGGGAGATGGCGGACTTGGCGCCTCGCTTCGCCTCAGGAAAAGACAAACGTTCCCGGTGCTTCAAGGTGAGGATGGCAGCCTCAAGTTTGAAATGTACACACGCTCAGCAGAAGGTATAGTAGGCCTCACCACAATTGAGGCAGTGAGCCCCGGGAGAAGTGCACTCCAACTTAGAGTGACCATCGTTCCCACACAAGGGACAAAGAGAGACTACTGGAGCACCGGAGAGCACCATGCCCAAACCTCCAGCACTTATTACAGAGCCGAGGAGAGGGGATGTACTCCTGGACGGAGCACCTGGCATTAGCAAGAATGACAGAGGGCGGAAAGGTCCTACCATCAAAGGTAATCCTAACAACCCGAAGGGGCTGATGGCAACGACCACAAGGGGAACGAGTACACGTGTCCACCTGGAGGACAGAATGCCCCTGAGCTTCAAGGATATGCCGAATATCTTCGTCGCAGTCCTGCAGATTCCTAACACCAGTTGCAACATGGGGTGGGAGGAGAATAGTGCCAACACTGGCATTCAACCGAGCGTTCTTGGAGACCCGAACAGGGGTCTTGCCAAGGCAGGATAAGGCAGCTAAGCGGGTGGCTGCATCCTGAGGAGCAGCAGCAACGACACGTGTACCAAGATAGGTGGGGTTGAAAGTAACAGGCATCTAATGAATCAACAAGGTGGTTATGGAGGGAGAAATCGTCAAGCGGCGTAGAATCCAGAGGGAGGAGATCAAAGTATTTGGCCCACGAAGCGGGACCAAACAAGGCCTAATACGCATCAGTACGGGAAGGGATCGAGCGAGTGCGGCCGTGGCGTGGACGGCGTTGAGAACCCCCAGAAAGAGAGAAGGGTTAAAAGGTGCAGTAGTCACAATGAGAGACTGAGCCGTGCCAGGGGACGAAGTGGTCACCACTGGGGGCTTGTGGCTCGACCCAACTACAGAGGAGGGAGGAGAGCCGAGGGGAGTAGTCAGGAAGGTCAAAGGAGGAGCAAGGTCGGGGCTCAATGCAGCGGGGGCTACAGAGCCCGGTCTTCCAACACGGTCCGACTCTGGGGCTTGGTCGTCCACCCCACGAGTCCGAGAAGGTATAAGAGGAATAGAATTTGACATAAGGACGAGAGGTCAGACTTTCATTCACGAATATGCCTCCACACCCACCACGGAGCCACAATTAGAGGCAGGACACCCAACAAGAGACATGTTCCTAATCTTGCCAGGGGTGTGTCATGAGTATACGCCTCACAAACGCCACCTCAAGAACCATCAGTCTGCCGAGATCGGGTTCAGTGACGAAGGGAGGATTGACAATAAAAGGGTTTCCCCCCTCGCTTGAGACGTTGGGTACTACAGTTCTACGGGTGCAAGAGTTCTATGGGTTCTACGGGTGCAAGAGTATGCCTCCTCAAACACCCAGATGTCAAAACAAAAGAAGGCCGAAAGAATAATCAAAACAGGCAAAATGTCAGCGGGAAATGATAATTAGAAAGGAGAAGAAGGGGGGAGAAAAACGAAGGAAAAGGAAAAGGCATCCAGCAGAATTCATGAGGACAGCAGCAGGAGCATAAGGCCACAAAAGGACAGAGGACTGTCCCATGGAGCATCATACTCCGGCAGCCACCCACCAACCCCCTCACGGCAACAACGGGCTGGACAGGGAGGGGGGTTGTAACTATCTAAATAGTTACTTTTTGGTACTTGTTGGTACTTACTTTATGGTATTTACTTGTTATATTTTATGTGCTTACTTTACTTCCTTTTAGTTACTTTGGTACATACTCTAGGGTACATACATTCTTACTTATTTTATTTCTATGTTACTTACTATTGTGCTCCTTATGTTAGTTATATATTAGTTATCATATCTGATATGAAACTATTTTACTGAAGTTTACATGTAACTGTATTTTAAGTTTTCTGCAAGTTACTTAGTCTTATATTATTACCATATTTGTATTGTAATTTTGATTATGAATTTTACTATTAAAGTCCCAATGCATGCCGTGTTTCCTTTAACTCAGAAACTATCAACTATTCTGTTACCCAAAGCAATATGTGCGCCAGTCGTCGTAACAATCAGACCATTGAATAGGAATGCCAGACGGCAATTATAATTCAAAATAGGGAAACAGAGCGTGATCCGGCGGCTCCCAGGTGAAGCAGGTATACAGACGTCGGCTGGTCTAGGTTAATGTTGTTTTAGATTCAGCTACTCGGAACAAAGCTTCCAATTAGCACGGGCTATGGCGAGCCCGTAGTGGACTTACCTGGCACAGAAACGGGGCTGTAACTGTCAAGGTTGAACTAGGAGTCCACCAGATTTAACATTTGCAGGAGCGAGCTGTTGTTGTTGTGTTGATTTAGGGGCGACGACGATCGCGGGATCGGATGCGCCCCGGCTGCCCGATACCGGGAAATAGCGAAGGGATGGGGCCCCTATAGTCTCTTCAGGCCATAGACCCTACAATCTCCTCAGGCGACAAATTTTACAGTCTCTTCAGGCCGCGGACATGACGGATGAAGCGGAAGGTATGGCGAAGGATGTCATGACGGACGTCTTCGTCTCTCGCACCTGCCCCGTCAAGGAGAACGGGAACTGTGAGGCGGGGAATATTCAGCCTACGAACGGAACTCTGTAGTCTGACGCGAGCGCTATGAAATCGAGGGCAGTGAAGTAGAAGGTGCTCCACTGTATCCTCCTGGGTCGGACACCACTGGCAATATGGGGAATCTACCAGCCGTAGACGATGGAGATGTGCGGCCAGGCAAGTGTGCCCAATCCGGAGACGAGTGATGGCAGTGTCGAGGAGTCGAGAATGATGACGAGTCCATGGACGCGGGGAGGAGGAGCGAGCTGGTCGAGCGCGACCCTCAACGTAAACATTGCGTTCGTCAGCGCGCGGTGCTTTTTACGATTAACATTTTATCAATTACATTTTTGATTTTGCATCATAGTATATTACCATCACATAATATTTATATATTATGCTTTTATTATATAAAATTGTGAAAGAGGTGGATAATTAGGAGTTTTTCATATTTTAAGACGTAATAGATTAAATTAAAAGTTGTCTTGTTCGTGTACACAGCCTCTGATTTATTTATAAGCAATACGCCTGCAGGTGGTGATGTACAGCATTATACACGATTATAAACGCCATGGCACATAAATTTCGATCACTGATCTCAAATAAGGTATGCAGAGGAAATCTATGCTGATATGAATATTACCTAAAAGTTACAAATCGTCGATTCAATATCCAAATATTCAGTGACAATTATACAGTAGTTTGAAATTTTCTAGACAAGTCGCTCCAAGTTAGTCAAGCCAATTAGATTTCACGAATAATGCTGTTTGGTTAGGCACGGTAACAATTATTAGGGGAAGTCTAACACAGGTTAGGTTCTAGTTAGATATAAGAGCAGGTTGGTGAAAGATGCAACAGTAATGAGTAAAGTGTTAAATCATTACTCTGCCTCAGCTTTTATGTGAGGCCCTAGCCAACCTTCTCCAATCTAATTTAACAAATTGAAGTATTAAAAATATACAAATGAACATACTCAGAAGCACAAAGAAACACTGACACTAACAAGAATATTCAGTAAATGGTTCACCTTATAGTTCCCACAGTCATGGACAGGAAGCATGTTGGGATTATCGAGGTCTCCTTGGGGCCAACTACTGACCTTCCCCATGATGTAACCCACGACAGTTGGCTAATGTACTGCTAGGTGAATAGAGGCATAAGATGACAGGAAACATTTCCCAAATGTTTCCATAATATTTAAGAGACTGAACCCCAGGATACACTGTTGTGATGTAGACCACTGCCTGAAGGGTGGAAGGTCCCGGTAGTACAGTCGGATTCATTCTTGACTCGCTCAGAAATTCTGGGTTCGAATCCCAGGCAAGACAGAAATGATTGGGGATGTTTTCTATCACCTAATGCTACTATTCACTTAGCAGTAAATAGGCACCCAGGAGTTAATCAGCTTGTTGTGGTGGTTTTATCCTGGAGAGTTAGTAATAGTTATGTATCCTGGGGAGTCGGTAATTCGACCTTGAGGGGGGGACCCCTCAATATAAGCCTAACATATACACTGGTTATCTGTCTTCTGAAAGTGAATTAATTATTATTCCAGATGTCAAACAAATCTCATGCTGCATACTGCTGTTTGATTCTAGCCTAATGTCAATTCTGTATATGGCATGATATATAGAATTTATCATGCCATATATATAGAATTGACTTGTAACATCATTTCCTTCAGAAACATTCTGGTCTTATAAATCTTATGACATTTTAAATGTGCGTACTCAGTGCAGTTGGTAACAGTGTAGTAACTTGGATTTGTATTCTAACCTTTGGGTTATCTTGAGATGATTTGATTGGTTTTGATTTCGAGGCTTAGCATCCCCACGGCCCGGTCTTCGACCAGGCCTCCTTTTTGTTAACACCCCCCCCAGGAAGCAGCCCGTAGCAGCAGTCTAACTCCCAGGTACCTATTTACTGCTAGATAACAGGGGCATCAGGGTGAAAGAAACATTTTGACCATTTGTCTCTGCCTCCACTGGGAATTGAACCCGGAACCTCAGGACTACGAATCCGAAGCGCTGTCCACTCAGCTGTCAAGCGTCAGGTTTGAAGTTAAGAGTGGAGAAATGCCACTAGTGATGTACAAAATAGTTCCATTGGGATCTATTTAGGGGCCTTTCTTGCTCATAATATATGTCAACAACCTAGGTTTTGGGGTAAACAGTAATATTTATAAATTTGGTTCCTCTTATGGTTCCACATAGTCTGGGACAGGAAGCCTTTTTGGATCAATAAGGCCCCCAAGGGATAATACCAATGTGGAGCTAATAATAAATTTGAAAGAGGACTCGACAGAACTTCACGGAGACACTCCAGAACTGTTCAGAAAAGTTGCAGATGCAATTAAGAGTAAATAAGTGCACATTTCTAAACTTGTGAAATATCTGTGGCACTGTTTTTCAGGTGAACTATGTAAATTTGGGTATATTGAGTTGTGAAAGGGACTTTGGTGTCATTGTCCCATTTCAGACCCCTATTTAGATTAATTCCAATTTTGTTCACTGTATTCTAGACTGTACAGTGATTTTCTTGAGAAAATCCTATGCAGGATGACCAGACAGCTCTGGTATTTGTGACCTACCATATGAGGCGAAGTTGAGGACGTTTGGTCTTTATTTCCTGGAGAAGTGTGGGGCATGGGAGGACATGATTGAAATCTTTCAGTGGATGAGCAGTATTAACATGGAATATATAAGCAATGGGTTCATAGAATTACCAAAGCTACTCAAAGCCACCCAAAGCCTTCTTAAATTACATAATTTTCATTGGAAATACAATATAACATACAGTATTTGCTTATTTTAATGTTGGTGTTGAATGTAGAAAGTGAAAAAACATAATAAGATCATTTTATAATGAAATAAGTCCAAAGTTGAAAGTGGGTGACAGCAATAAAAGTTGAGGATTTGAGTGCCTTGTGGGCTTTTATGGCCATCACACACCACCTATTTTGATCTTATTTCAATATATTTCAAATTAATTTTTTTTTTTTTGCATTTTACATTCAGCACCAACATTATAGTAAGCAAGTATGTATGTTATATTTCCTCTTTACTTAAGTAATTTAAGAAAACATTGAGTTGCTTTGGGTTACTCTGTGGACTGTATTACATGATTTACCTGAGGGCCTCGATGAGGACAGGATGCTGGCAGCTTGTCGAAGGGCCCCCCATTTGCCTTGATGATCTTTACCAGGTATATTTTAAAACTCGGCATTTTGGCTTTTACAGCTTTGGTGGGTAGGTAGTTCCATGGGTTAATAACCCTGTGGGTGAAAAAGCATCTCCTGTTCTCCGTCCTACATTGTGGCTTGAGCTTGAAACCGTTGCTCCTTGTATGTGTTACACCTGGCCTTCTGAAGAAAATATCCAGATCAACATCCTCTAGCTTGTTCAGTATTTTAAAAGTGTCAATGAGATCTGCCCTGTTATGCCTGGTTTGCAGTGTTGTCAGCCCTGTGGCCTTCAAGCGTTCCTGATATGAAAGATGACTTAGCTCTGGAATGACTTTTGTTACCCGGTGTTGTATCTTCTCCAGAGCAGCTAATGTCCTTCTGAAAAGGAGATCTCCATGTTTGGATACAGTAATCCAAATGGGGCACACCAGAAATTTATACAGTTGAACCATTACTTTCTTTTTCTTATAGTCAAAAGTATGCTTGATTTTCCCAAGAGTTTTGTTAGCTTTCTGACTACTTCTCCCGCCTGTTATGCAACTTTTAATGAGTAGTGGATTTTGACTCTAAGGTCCTTTTCTTCATCAATCTGCTGTTATGTAATGCTATTAATTTGGTAGTCGTGGCATGGGTTGTTGTAACCCAGGTGCATAGTCTTGCATTTATCGATATTAAAAAGCATTTGCCAGTCTTCTGAATACCGTCTCCACTCGATTATCTGAACTATATGGGAAGGACCCCCAGCCGGATAATCACGTGTTCCGGATAATGGTACTTTTTCCCCTCTGAGTCCAAAAGTGACCATTTCCAACTATTTTTATACTACAAACAACATAATTTGAATTGCCTTGCCACATATAATTATTAAATATTCAACTAGAAACATCAACTTACCTTGTTATTAAACAACGTCTTTATTGATGCCACACATCTTGAAGTTAAGAATTCTTGACAATTTCATTAACCAAAGTTAGTTTTGACTGCCAGCTGCTGAAGTCTCACTGGTTGAAGGCTCTTGGCTTGCCTGTGATGTCTCACTTGTTGAAGGCGCGTGGCTTGCCTGTGACGCCTCACTTGTTGAAGGCGTTTGGCTTGCCTGTGATGCCTCACTTGTTGAAGACGCTTGGCTTGCCTGTGACGCCTCACTTGTTGAAGGCGCTTGGGTTGATTTTCTTACCATATCAGAATCAAGTTTAGCTTGCCTCCTGTGTTCATTGGCCTGTTGTATGATCAGCTCTTTGGTTCGCCTCAGGCTTCACTTCACTTGAAGTTGACTGGCCATTTTCACAAAGTTGTATAACATGTAACTTGTCTTTAATTGTTAGAACAACCTTCTTCCTCTTAACACCTCCAGAACGTTTGATGCTGCTTCCAGACATAGCCTTGGCCAAAAATGTTCAAAGTTACTATGAAAATAAAAAAATTATTTAAAAAATATTTCACTAATGGCGCAGCACTGTGGTATAACACGAGGGACGGGAGCACATCGGTTGACCAGGATTGGACACGTCCACCTGGGGCAGCTATAACACGTTACATAGGCCGCCAGGAGGAAAAAACTCACAATATTTTTTAAGGAAACTTCAGCCTGTGCAAATTGTTTTTAGGAAACTTATATATTTGTTATTACATAATTACTAGCATTTCTTTTATTTTTGGCCATGATGAAGTGTTCTCAAATTAATGGTAATTCCTGTACTGTAGTGTATAGGCCCCTCCACATCCCCCTTATCCCCTCAGGTGGTCCCACCTAATGTTCCCCCTCTCTCCCGACACCACCCACCCACCCCACCCCCTCCTCCACCATGCACCTCGAGTCACAGCCAGACGGGATTAATACGGTACGGCCGCCCCATGCCTTTTAAATCCGGGCAATTCAATGATTATCCGGGTGACTGTGTAGATAGTGTAACATTGGCAGCAAGTTAACCGGCTCTGATTTTTTGTCCGGCTAAACCATCTTTCATCCGGCTCCCATGGCCATTTTGGCCGGATATTGAGAACTTTATCCGGTCACGATTTTGGCCGGATATTGAGAACTTTATCCGGTCACGATTTTGGCCGTATAAAGGCGTCTTCCGGATGTTCGATTCCTGGATAATCGAGTAGTTACAGTATTTGTGGCGTTCATGTTATTACTTGAATGACCTGGGCAACAAGTAATGTTGCTTAATATATAGCTCGCTTTTAGTATTTATCTTGTCAGTAGTTAGTAGAAAAATAAGTGGCAATGTTTTATTTCGGTTATTGTTTGTAGAGGTGTTTATTGAGTTTATTGTTTATTGTTTTGTGTAATAGTTAGTTGATTTTATGGTGGTGGCTCAAGTTGGATTTGCCTCTGTGTTCCTTCCTTAACTATGTGGTCAGACTACTGTATTTGAGAAATGTTGTTGTTCATTGTGGGTGAAAAAGTCATTAGAGATATTGGATGAAATATATTCCTGTTGACCCCCTTGTACTGTATTGTACGCCACTGGGTCAAATTTAATTTTATGCTATTTGTATAGAGTTTATATATTTACTAATAATTATTCAATGTATTTCTTAGAATGCACTTGCTAAAGAACAGTAACTATAATAAAACACCTCACTTGAAAAATACATAAACATACTTAGTATTTTATGTACAGTAATACAATATGATACAAAGATTTCATATTAGCAAATGTGGACATTTACATCCATAGCATTATCAGTTTAATACTGCACTCTAATAATACTGTAATTTACATGACAGATCATACAGGCCATAAGTGGTTTTCCAATTGGAGGCAGGGGCCTGAAACCATCTTCGCTTATTCCGTGTGTTCAGGTATGTCATATTCTGTATGCTCAATTAACTAATTAGTGTTTGTTAAAGACATGTAAGATTCATTCATATTTCTCCAGTTAATATATCTTTAATCCATTGACTAAAATTTTGAGTAGTATTCTACTTTTTGAAGAACTTTTCACAGGATTGTATTAGTACTGTATATTAATAATAAATCTTGAAAGATTTTCTCAGGATAGTTAAGTTTAATTATTGAATATATTTCTTCTATTCAAGTTTGAGCCAAAGACTGGTTCACAGCCTGAATTTCGAGTATCCTTAATGACTCTCCAGAAAAAAGGACTTATACATGCAAATGATCCTGATAATCTGTGAGTATTACAGTTTTTTTCTAAATTATTGCTTAATGATTGTGTTCAGTAACAAATAATTGTATTGGTGGATGGGCTGGCTTTTAAGCTAACTAGCTGTCTGACTGAAATATGGGCTGGCTGCTTGGCATGCTGGCTGGCTGGAGCCGGCAGGCTGGCTGGAGCCGGCAGGCTGGCTGGAGCCGGCAGGCTGGCTGGAGCCGGCAGGCTAGCTGGAGCCGGCAGGCTGGCTGGAGCCGGCAGGCTGGCTGGAGCTGGCAGGCTCGCTGGAGCCGGCAGGCTGGCTGGAGCCGGCAGGCTGGCTGGAGCCGGCAGGCTGGCTGGAGCCGGCAGGCTGGCAGGCATTAATATCAGATGAGACAGAGGAATTACATTTACATAAGGCTCTAGCCTTGTTGCTTTTAGATAAAGTTTCCCAGAACAGTCGCTGGTCAGCACCAAAAACTAAAAAAAAATATATACTGTATACAGGTGCTTGGTATTTATGGGAATAGTGTTGTAGATTTTTGTAACAAATTACTGAGTAATGTAATTGGCCTTTTGCAGTTTCTTGAATCTTGTGATCTTTTCTCTAATAGATATAGTATCTTGTTTTATATATAAATTAAATTTTTATGTACATTACTAGAGTACAGTTTAGGGCATTTTGATAAATTGCAGATATTTTCCAGTACTCAAATGTATATAATGTTTGTTAAATCTTAAAAATGCTCCTGTGACTATTCAAGGGTAACAAGGCAACTGTATAGATCTGTAAAGCTGCATTTATTTAAAAATGTTTTTTGAAGACACTCAACCCACAAACCTGAAAATAAAAGAATTGACTGTTTCTGTCCATCCTGGACCAAAACTTAATAAATTTTTGTATTTTCATATATGCGGGTTGGTGGTTTAATTTTCAGTCACATTACTGTGACTGCATGTTTTTTCTGGGGGGAGCCCCGTCGGCTTCCTGGAGCTATACCAGGCTGATATGCTAATGTCAGACTTTGGCATCAGTCATGTGTATGGAGTTTTTAGTATGGCCATGGCCCCTACCGGGGACCATGGCCAGAACCTGGCCCCCTCAGAGAGGCAAGGGAAGCAATGGCCTATAGAAACCCCCGTGTGGTTGGAAGCATTCTATGTCTGGCATCGACTGGGTCAAACATCCAGAAAGGTAAGCATCCCAAAACAAACCCCTATTCTGGTACAAATTGCTACCAAAAGCCGAACTAGTAGATAGAACTCCCCAACAGAAAACAAGCAAACAAGTATGATGTCACACATCACCGCGCCTCTGTCTGCGCAGCTTCCCCCTTCCCGGGAGGGGGAAGGGGGAGCCCCAGACCTCTCACGTCGGCTATCCACCCGTTGGTTCTTTGGCTGATGCTAAAGGCACTGGTTGTGTGCTCCGGCTCCAGTGGTTGATTCAGCACTGTGCCTAGAGTGTGGTGTCTGTCTTCTAGGTGGTGTGTGAGCCGGGAGTGAGTCTCCAGTACTCGGGCTGCATGCGCCTAGGGTTGCCTTCCCTGGGTGCCCTGTAAGTACTGTACTGCCCTTGGGGCTTGGGGTTACCTTCCACAAGTTCCTTGGGTCCTGCTTCTGCTAGGCCGTCTACTTTTTGGTTTTCGGCCGCCCATTGTGTGATGGGGGGTTCTGTCTCCCTTGTTCGCCTTAGGGTAAGGGGCAGTTTTGCACTGGTAGGGGCGCAGGGTACTGCACAGGTTGTTTTCACCAATCATAGCGGCCGGCTCTGTTTTGCCTGGGTACGCTGTCCTCTTGCGGGGGTTGTCTTTTTCCTTTTTGTTTGTCTACCTGGTGGGGGTCTGCCTTTGGTTCTTGCCCCCCTTTGTACTGGATTCTCTTCCATCTTCCGGTGGTTTCCTCCTGCTAGGTCCCCGTGAGTGTATACGTCCCGGGGGTTTAGTTCTTAGAAAGTTGTTTGGTAGACATGGGCACCAGTTAGCAGTACCCTGCCTGGGATTACCTGAGCGCGAGTCCTCTTATAGTAAACACTCAGGACCCTGGGAAATCCCTAGGGGGAGCGTGAGCACAATGAATGTGGCCCTGGAGTCCCCCCCCCCCTCGCTTTGTGCGAGTTTGAGGGTTGCTCTGTCCCCTTGTCTCAGGGTGACACTCGCTGTTTTGCCTCCGTCAGCTGCCTGTGGGGTCGGTGACACCTTCGGCCCAGGGTCTTGCGAGTTTTGTTGCTTGCTGTGCTCGGTTACCCAGTCTTCTGCTGACTAAGTGGGTGCAGGCAGCACAGGTGTTGCACGTTGAGTTTCGGTGGCAACGCGCTAGGTTGTTTGTTCCCTGGAAGCCCTGAGGCTGCCTCGTTTTGGTTGGTGGTCTTGTCGGGGCCCCCCCCCTTCCTCCCTGCATCCGGGTCTTTTCCGTCTGTAGGTCCGGGGGTCAAGGCGGAGCTTCCATGGTGCTTGGTTGGTCGGGCCTGGTGTGCGTCGTGTTTTGTGTTCAGTTGCGGCCCTCTGCTGTTGTTTGCGCGCTGCGGCTACTGTGTCCTGGGTGCACTTTCGGTTGCTCCAGTTCCGTTCTTCCCTGTTCGCGGGAGAAGGTGTCTCGTGTCGTCCACAGTGTTCTTGCGGCTAGCCAGCCTGTGTTTTTTGCCCGTGTAGTTCGTGGTTTTGCTGCTCTTGCTGCCGTCTTGGCAGCGTGTCCTTGCTGACTTCAAGCACGGGGCTTTTTGGTGGTCATACAGGGGCCTGGCTGCTCCTTGTCTCGTGTCATTCCCGGGCTCGTTTGGGCCTGTGTCGCCTTGGGTTGGCGGTTGCAGCCAGTTGTCTCACTTTCCATTGAGGGGTGCGTGGTGTTCGCCTTCTGGATCCATCCCTTTGACCTTCCTCTGTGGGTAGTTAGCTCCGGGGAGCCGACGGGGCTCCCCCCAGAAAACCAACGTTGAATATAATGAAACGCCATTTTCTGGGTGAGACCCGGAGGCTCCCCGGCAACCCTCCCTCCCTATGATCGGCGGTTTTTCGCGTGTTTTGACATCCAGCCTCAGAATTGATGGGTGGATAGCCAGCATCAGAGGTCTGGGGCTCCCCTTTCCCCCTCCCGGGGAGGGGGGAGCTGCGTAGACAGAGGTGCGGTGACGTGTGATGTCATACTTGTTTGCTTGTTTTATTTTGGGAGTTCTATCCACTAGTTCGGCTTTTGGTAGCAGTTTTTACCAGAATAGGGGTTTGTTTTGGGATGCTTACATTTCTGGTTGTTTGACCTGGTCGATGGCAGACATAGAATGCTTCCAACCACACGGGGGTTTCTATAGGCCATTGCTCCCCTTGCCTCTCTGAGAGGGCCAGGTTCTGGCCGTGGTCCCCGATAGGCCCTAAGAACTCCATACACATGACTGATGCCAAAGTCTGACATTAGCATATCAGCCTGGTATAGCTCCTGAGAGCCTCCGGGTCTCACCTAGAAAATGGCGTTTCATTACATTCAACGCTGGTTTTTTTACTGTGCATTATTGCCTAAGTGTAATTACCTAATTTTAGTTACAGGAAAAGAGCCAAGCTTATGGTATCCCATCTTCCTTATACTGTACTGCATTCTTTCTCATACAGGGTTTTGAAGCTTCCATTGATGTTGGTACACAATACCCTCTTGTAATTTGTTCCATCTCTCAACCACTCAGTTTGCAAAACATTTTCTCTTAAATATTTATAACACCTATGTTACTGTAGCTTGTACATGTTTTTCTCAATATTGTGAGTTTCAAGAGTTCCTCCTTATTGGTGTTATCATTTCCCATCATGATTTTATAGGTCTGAATTTCATATATTTTATCATTTTATCTGTGTATTTTTCTGAGTTGTTCACTAAACAATTTCTGCACATTCTGTTTGGCATTCTTAAGCATTTCTCCTTCCATATACTTGAAGGCTGTTACAGTCTGTAATTATCTCAGATGATGATTTCAATGTGATCCTTTAGTGATAATTTACATTCAAGGATCTTCCCTAAATCTCTCATTGACCAAATTCTTCAGAGGCATTCTACATAATTTATATGCTGAACATGGCTTTCTCCTACTTATCCCAAACTCCAGTACATCATTTGTTAATATTAAATTACATTAACAATCTCTGATTAATCCATTGCATGTTTTGTTTAGAATTTTTATGGGATTGGCAATCTTTTAGTTTTCTGGGGGAAATCCTTCGGCATCCCGGAGCTATCCCGGCTGATATCGATATACTGTATTAGACTTTGGCATC
Source organism: Procambarus clarkii (assembly GCF_040958095.1). NCBI lineage: Eukaryota > Metazoa > Arthropoda > Malacostraca > Decapoda > Cambaridae > Procambarus > Procambarus clarkii. Next base: position 4,851,342 of record NC_091159.1, read on the forward strand.
AGTCATGTGAATGAAGTTCTTAGGTCTACTGGGGACCACGAGCCAAAACCTGGCCCCCCTCAGAGAGGTACGAGGAGCAATGGCCTATGGAAACCCCCATATGGTTGGAACATTCAGTGTCTACCATCGACCGAGTCAGGCACTCAGAAAGGTAAGCGTCCCAAAACAAACCCCTTTTCTGGTTAAAATATTACTACTGAAAGCCGAACTATTGGACAGAACTCCCCAAGTGAAAATGAGCAAACGAGCATGACGTCACCACGTCATCGCGCTGCTGTCTCAGCAAACCCCCCCTCCCTGGGAGGGGGAAGGGGGGAGCCCCAGACCCCTCACGCCGGCTATCCACCCCACAGTTTTATGGCTGATGTGGTTCGCAACAGTCGTGTGAATCTGGCTCCTGTTTTCTGCCCTATGGCTCTGTGCCTTGTGGTGTAGAACTGTTTTCTGGTGGTATGTGAGCCAGGAGTAATCTCACAAGTATTCGGGTTGCATGCGCCTAGGGTCCCCGTCCCTTGGTGCCTAGTAAGTACTGCCCTTGGGGCTTGGGGCCATCTTCCACAAGTGACCTTGGGGGCTACCTCCATAAGGTCTTTTGCTGGTCGGTGATTGACTGCCCTTGGAGTCAGCTGGGGTGTTTCCTTCACTCGTTTGCCTCTAGGTGGGGGTCGTTTTCGTCACTGGTTGGGGCTCAGGGTACTGTGCAGCTAGTTGTCACCTCATAGCAGCCGGTTCTGTTTCACCTGGGTACGTTGTTCTCTTGCTGGGGTTTTTCTTTTGTTTTTCTGCCTGGTGGGGGGTCTGTTCTTTGGTTTTGGTCTCGCCCTCTTTTCTCTTGGTGGTCCCCCGCTAGGCCCCCCGTGAGTGTACACTTCCCGGGGGAGCGTGTTTAGCAGTTTGTTGGTAATATTGGGAGGCAATTAACTGTACCCTGCCTGGGCTTCCCTGAGCGTGAGTTCTGTTTCAGGACCCTGGGAAACCCTGTGGGGTCACGTGGGGTCTGATGGATGTGACCCCTGGGTCCTCCATTCGCCTTGTGCGATTTTGAGGGTTGCTTGGTACCCTTGTCTCTGGGTGATCCTAACCGTTTATGCCTCCATCACACACTGCCTGCTGAGTCTGTGACACCTTTGACCCGGAGTCCTGTGAGTTTTGTTGCTTGTTTGTGACTCAGTACACCCAGTCCACTGATGACTATTCGGGTGCAGACAGCTCAGGTGTTGCACACTCGTTTTAGCTTGCTGCAGTGAGCTAGGTTGGTTGCTGATCCAGAAGCCCCGAGGCTGCCTCGTTTTAGTTTTAGGGACCCGGACGTGAGGGGTGTTAGTTGCTTCGACTTTGGTTCAGGCTGCGCCTGCTCGTCCTTTCCCTGCTGTGGTTCGTCCTGGTCTTTTCCCTCCTGCTTCCGGCTCCGAAACGTCTGAGAGTTTTGGAGTCGGGGCAGGGTTTAGTTGGTTTCGAGACTCGGGCGATCTTAGGGGAATGCCCCTTCCGGGATGGCAACAGAGGCATTTGAGCCAGTTCCTCCTGCCGAAGCATCTGGGTCTGACCAGTGGGCCCCCTTCCTTCCTTCCTGCTTTTTCGGCTGCTCCGGCTTTTTCTTTTGAGGCCGGGGCTTTGGGGGATGGCTTGCCCCTGGGTCCTGCTTTGCGGGTTCCCGGGGCTGGGGAGGGGTTGACTTGGGGGGGCCTTGTTACCCGTTGGACCCCGCTTGGGTTTTTGTACCCTCTGAGCGGAGCTTGTTGTTACAGGGAATGGGGTGTTCCTTAGCCTCCGCGTAGGAGTTGGATTTGGTGTTAGCCCCTCTCCAGGTTCGGTACTGTGTCCCCTTCAGGTCCATCGGTCTCATCCTTCCGGAGGTTTTTGGCTTCCCACATCCTGCCTCATGAGGTGTGGGAGGCCATTGTGGCAGGCCATTGTGGCGTACCTCCTGCGCGACCTGGATTACGCCTCTTTAATGGATCCGTCTTCTTTCAGGTTTGGATCTTCGTTTCCTTACTGGGTTTGACATGAGGTTTCTGAGGTGTCCTGGCTTGCGAACTGCCCTGTTTTTTCGTTGGAGACTTGGCATTCATTCTGTCAGTCCCACACGCTTGGGTGGCGTGAGGCTCTGACAGTGGTCCTGGTTTATCTTGGAGGCAAGTTTGAGGACCTCAATGCTTGCTTGTTTACCCCTGCCCTTCTTCGGGATGTTGGGGTCATGCAGCTTCGCGTGCAGGTTCCCACCCTTTCGGCTTCACTGGTTGCTAAGAATTTGTACTCTCGTGGTCTGTTGGTTTTAGTCGTGTGTTTCTTTTCCCTCCTGAAGCTGTCCTCGGATTGGCTTGAGGAGGATGTGGAGGCACATGGGGCCATTCCGGGGTCAGGTGCCTTGGTCTCGGCCATGCATGCATCGTCTGCCCTATTGAAGCTGTTCGTGCTGATCCTTCGGGATGTAGTGTCTCTGTTCTTTGCTTCTCGTCTTGTGTCGGCAGGCATTGCTCGCATCCTCCTTGGAATTTACTTGGGCCCTGGCTCTTAGGTTTTCGTCGCCTTTTTGTCACTTGCTGTTTGCGGACTCTGCGGTTGGGCACTACAGTACAACCTCAATTAAACGCACTATATGTGACCAACCCCAGTGCGTTGGAGCGTTGGATTCGTTGCAAGAGGTGACCTTCAGGAGGCATTTGCATCAGTGTCTTTTTTTTCTTGTACACAATAAAAAGGCATTATCATATTATATACTGTACCTATATATTACTACTCTACTAAAAAATACTGTTACATTTGTAGTTTACCTTATTGTTGGAGTTATGTCCATCTTGAAGTCTCATGGAGTTGTGAAAGCTGTACAGTAATACGTACTGTAGTGTATTATGTCATTAGCACTGTGTTGATTAAGTAGTTCTGCTGTATGTTGAGTACTACAATACAGTTTATGAAAACTATTGTACACTAAAATTACTGCAACTTTAATTTTAACACTATGTACACACTTAAATTTAACACTTGTTCTAACTCTTCACTCAACACATGATAGTTTTAGATGTTTGCATCAGTTTTGCTGATGCTCGCTGCTGCTGTGTTGGCTTCAGCTTCTGAACTGGTGCAGGCTGCTGTTATATTGGTGCTGAGTATGGCTGTGCTGGTGCTGAGTATGGCTGTGCTGGTGCTGGGTACGGCTGTGCTGGTTTTGGGTATGGCTGTGCTCGTGCTGTGTATGGCTGTGCCGGTTGATTTTCTGCTACTAGTTTGTGAAAAATATTGACTCATTTTTGTTTGTTTCCTTCCTTTTGTCATGTCCTTGAGACAAATATCTTTCATCATCCTTAGGTGTTAATAAAAGCTGGTGGGTTGTTACGATTATTCTTCCACCGGCGGACAAATACGTCCCGCACAGACAAAGCTAACGGCACTAGGTGCCTACTGATTGAACGCAAACTATGTCTATACACCCTGCAGTAGGCTAGTGTTTAAGCCAGATTCAGTAACATAAATTTCTCACAAATATTGGATTTACATCAAATATATATTTTTGGGTTATATATTTAGTTTAGTAACATTGTTAGGATAATAAGAGATATAAAAAAATTATTTTAGAACTTATTTATTAATTTTAATTATTTCGAGGCCGTAGGTCACTGAACTGTGGCGACGAAATCGAATGAAACACGCATGGTGCTGTGTGTACAAGGATTAGACCCGTCCCCTCACACTGGAGTTGTTGTTCCAATAACATAAATAATTTCTCAAATAGCAGATGTCTATCATAGTACAGTATATTTTTGGTTTTATTTAGTTTAGTTTAGTTTAATTAGGATAATAAAAAGCTATTAAAACACTGGTTTTAGAAATTATTTATTAATCTGAAACTTTCAAAGGCATGAGTCACTGAACTATGATGACACAGATGAAGGAAAACCAAGTGAGGTTTACTGTACAGTATTCCCTTATCTGTCCACCCTCAGTCATCTTGTTTCATCACAGAAAATGTCTATAAGGAGATTTTACCACATGTAGCTAGCTAATCATGCTTCAGCCTTTAAATTAATTTACAAAGATACGTGTGGGAAAATCCTAGCAGGCTTTATTCCTTTTCTTTTCATGAATATTCAAATATTTACTTTATTTTTTATTTTTTGTTACTTGAATATTATATTATTGTTATATGATTATTTTTTAGATAAACTTCAATACTGAATTATTGTTCTTAGTTATTTAGTGGACTGCATATTATAATTCAACCTGCTAAAACTTATCACACACAATGGGAGGGACAAATGCTTACACCACTGTGAGTGGATAACTGTAAGCAAATGTTTATCTTATTGTTATTATATAAATTATAAATCATACCACATATAGTGGTCTAATCTACAATTCTTATAACTAATTATAAACTACTCTATCTGCAGTGTCAAAGAACATATAGGCCTCAGCTGAGTGGTTGTAATGGCCTAATTAGGCTGTCTATTCCACTTCAGATTTGGGTGTGGTCCTGTGCCTCAGAGTGCATAAATGGCGTCCTGGGCAGCTGGTGTCTTTGTATACAACAGAGTAAAATCACAGTTATATTGGGGGGCCAACTGCCTGCTTCAGTAACTTCCCTCACAATTACCTGTTTGGGATGTTTAACATTAGTATTTGTATATTAATATATAGGGTACAGATATGACATGAACAAGGAGAGATGTATAGTGCTGAGTACATACTTGTTTTGAGCTCTAAGCTCTCTCATAACTGGCTACTTAATCTATACTATTTGATGCACCAATAATATAAATTATAAAGCAGTCGGATACTCAAGTGTTCCAGTTGTATGGTAGAGGTGTTGAAGTTCTCTTAGAATAGAGTAAGTCTATCGTGCGAGACTAGTATCACAGTTCTCTCTGGAGCACTCGTCATTGTTATTGTTATGATTCTGAGTTGTGTACGTGCCGACGCCTTCCTAGGGGAAACGTCCTAAAATATTTGGTGGTTCTATTTATGATTAAGGAATAGGGAGTTAAGCTATATTCCTGGTGTTGGTAATTATATTCAGTCCTAGTGAACACTTTTTTTATTAAGTTTAACCCCTTAACTGCGTTGCCTCCAAATATGACGCCCCCAGTGCGCAGGAAATAAATTCTCTGGAAAAAATTCTTTTGATTTTTTAAAGTGTCAAAAACCCTTCCCTCAGTATGGGTGTGTTAAAAAAAATCAAAATTGTGCTTACTTTGGCTGCTATGGGGTCCGTAAGTTGACCCGTGACGTCATCATTCCCCGTTTGCCTGTGACGTATGCTCCCGGGACCAGTAGGCGCCTGGGGCGGGGCGCGCGAGTTGATGCGAATATATTTATGTTCGGGGCACGCGAGTTGATGCGAATATATTTATGTTCATTTTTTGCGCACAGTTCCAAATACATTTTATTTGTTTTTACGTGCTAATCCTATGTATAATGAACACGTACACTATATTATGGCAGTAAAACATCCGTACTATCCGAAGATACTGTGTTACGTGCATGACACTTGTGTACACATATGCTGCACATATTTACTATGTATCATGTGAATTTATGTATATATATACACAATCTATATACACACTATACACTGTCACACACTATACAGTATACATTCACCATCAACACATTCAGAACACCGCGAGTGAGAGCAGTCACACCCAGCCAGTCTCCCTCACTCCAACATCTTACTCGCCAACATTGCTCCTCCCACCATACTGTTATTGTTCTTATTACACTATTTACATATGTTATATATACCTATCTACATGTTTTATTTACCAAAACTATGCAGGTAAGCCGGTATTGTGTCCAAACAGTACAGTTGCCTCCATACACTGCATGAAAAATCACACAGCAAACGGCAGACGATGCTACAATTACGACGAAACCTCCCTCACCAAAATAGCTCCTCTCAACATTCTCCTGTTGCTGTTATTACACTATATACACACACTATATATACGCATGTACATATGTGTTGCCCATAGCTAACCACTAAGCTAGTATGGTGAGCAAAACAAGAGTGGCTGCCACACACACACAGTGAGGCTACCTCAATTCTCTCCCTCCCTCCCTCACCAAAATTCCTCCTTCCACAATACTACGCACAATGCTAATTATAACCACAATCCTGCTATGAGTGAGCCTTGGTTGCTCACTCACTACTGAGGCTCCCACACCCGGGAATGTGGACCACGATTTTTTTTTAATGATGGCGTCTGTTTACAAGAGCCCTGAGGAAGCTGATGTGAACCCCATGTAGTCACGGGAGTTTTGAATGGAACGTGAAAAATACAAATACCCGGAGGCGCGTTGCGCAAACCAGACGTGAGCCTGCAGGCGCGTTGTGCAGCTTAAGGGTTAAATAATAGACTGAGGTTTAAAAGGAGATGAGATATATAAATATACGTCTTATTGGATGACGTTACAGAATAACCCACTCTCTTTTTCTTCATGGGGTAACTTATGTTGTTATGTGTGTGTGTGTGTGTGTCAGATTTCTGACAATACATGTGCCACAAATCAGTGAACGAAAATCATGGAAACTCAGTCGTTCACTTGTGTGGACCACTCTGGCTGGTGTTTGGTTGTGTGGACCACTCTGGCTGGTGTTTGGTTAATATGCTTCATTTGTTGAGTGGACCATTCTGGCTGGTGTTTCGTTCATATGGTTCACTTGTGTGGTCCACTTGTGTGATCCAACTTGTCTTATGAAGAAATTATTAATTGAAATCTGTGACAGAATGAGAAAATTTTCCACCACTAATGAACTCTGTCCCAACATCATAAGCTTGTGGACCACTTGTGGTCGACATGTGTGGTCCACTTGTGTGGTTCACGTGTGGTCCATTTGTGTGGTCCACTTGTGTAGTCCACTTGTGTGATCCAACTTGTCATATGAAGGAATTATTAATTGTAATCTGTGATGGAATGGGAAAGTTTTCCACAACTCTGTGAACTCTGTCCCAACATCGTAAGCTTGTGGACCACTTGTGCGATCCACTTGTGTTTTCCACTTGTGTGATCGAACTTGTCATGTGAGGGAATTATTAATTGTAATCTGTGATAGAATGGTAAAGTTTTCCACCAGTCTGTGAACTCTGTCTCGACATCGTAAGCAAATCTGAACATCCCCCGCTTCAGTGAACCATTGTTCGTCGAACCGGGTGAATGAATCCGGCCTGAAAAGTGTGCGAACTAGCCGGAGATTCGTTGAATCAGGGTATGTTGAATCAAGGTTATACTGTATCTGCAGACTTCTTCTTCTTCCAGTTGTTGTCCAATGTCTGACTTGTTGGTTATCCAAGGGGCCCATGGGGAGTCTTCCCGGAAGGGTCATAGCAGGGCACAGGGTTCCTCTCATTATTACAGGCATACCTCAGAATAAGAGTTTAATCCGTTCCTGGAGACGCCTCGCCTTCCGAAAACTCGCATTCCGAAGTTAATTTCCCCATAAGAAATAAAGGGAAATGAATTAATCCGTTCCTGACTACCCCAAAAACCCCACATCAAACTAAATTTTTATACCTAATTTACCTAATTCATCTAAATAAACCTACAAAACTGTGTTCCAGTTATTACTTACCTTGCTGTCGAGTGCTGTAGGCGTATGGAAGATGGTGAGGAGGGGGGAGGAGGAGAGGAGTTACTGTTTGGAAGGGGAGTCCCCTTCCATAATCACATCACATAACCCCATGCCTTGTAACACTATGGATACCACTTCTCTTTCTAAATTTTTCAAACCAGCCCCTGCTTGCCTTAAACTCTTTCTTATCTGCATCACTCGTTGCAGGGGTATTCTTTAGAAGGTCTTCGTGCAACACCCTGGCTTTCTCACAAATAATGGCCTCCGAAACACTATCACCCCTCAACTCCTTGTCGTGTATCCAAATTAATAACAACTTTTCCACTTCTTCAAGTATTTGTGGTCTTTGTGCCGTTAATGTTCTTACTCCTTTTGCCACTTTAGCACTCATAATCTTATTTTTGTTCTTAAGTATAGTGCATATTGTTGATGTGGCTTTGTTGTACTGCCTACAAAGTTCAACAACACGTGTACCGTTCTCATGCTTCCGAATGATCTCTTGTTTCTCCTCTATTGTCATCCTCACATGAGCTTTCTGGCCTTTATCCTTACCACTGGCTTTCTTGGGACCCATGGTGAGATATATAATAACAAATTGTATAGACAAATCACCAAAAATCCAACAAAACACTGAAAATCCGCGAGAAGAATTGATGTGGGGGTAGTCACTGAGCGCGAGACAATAATAAACTGAGGGGCGGAGGGGCGACGAACGCGCTAGGTCGGCTGTACGCGTATCAACAAACTCGCGTCCAAACTCGCCTCCCGAAGTAACCCTCGCCTTCTGAGACAAATTTTTGGAGTAAATACACCTCGCCTTCCGAAAACCTCGCATACAGGGACAATCGCATTCCGAGGTACCACTGTATAGGCCAGTGGTGCCAGTTTCGGGGCCAGCGCAGCCTTCGGAACTCTCTTTGCCTGATTGCCGCGGTGATCGCTCTGTGAGAAGGTCGGGTTCTCATAAGGAGTGTTGGCCCTTTCACTGTTCATCCCATCGACGAGGCGATGGGGGGAAGGCTCGCTCTGTTTGCTCATACCTGGTCCCACGATTTGTGAGCCTTTCGGGTCATTTCAAGCAGCTTGCGGTGGCATAGGGTGGCCTTTGGGGGGTTTGGGGCTGGCGGGGCAGGCCTCTTCTGCGCTCTGTTGGGTCATCTCGGAGTGGGTGCGCTTGGACGTGGTCGAAACGATAACGTCCCTCGGGTGGATTTCCCATCTGTTTCCAGTCCCAAAGCGAGACTATGCGGACCTGCGGTTCATTCTGGACTTGTCCAGCTTCATTTGGCATTGGCTGCTTGGATGGTGTCCCTGGACCTCCGGGACTCTTATTAGCACGTCTCGATTCTTCCGGGGTTCAGGGACTGGCTCGGTTTTGGTGTGGGGCATCTGGATTGCCACTTTCGATGCCTTCCTTTCGGCTTGATTCTGGCACCTCTCATTTTCACACGCCTTACCCGGGTCGTGGTAGCCCGTCTGCCTCTCTTAGGGGCTCGGGTTCTGGCCTATCTTGTCGACTGACTGGTGTGGGCTCCCAGCCAGTCGGCGTGTCTGCTCGCCAGGGATTTGGTTCTTTCCCAGCTCGCCAGGTTCAGGTTCCTGGTGAACTGAAGGAAATCCCATCTGGTTCCCTCTCAGGTTCGGTCTTGGCTGGGTCCTGTGTGGGACTTTTGGACTGCTTCCTTGTCGCTCCCTCCGGAGTCTCTGCTTCGGCTGCAGTCCCACCGTTGCCAGTTTCTGGGGGCTCCCGGGTCACCCTGTGGTTGCTTGAGGGTTTGTGCGGGAGCCTGAACTTTGCTGTTATGGTCTACCCGCCGGGTCAGGTTTGGCTTCGCTGGCTGTTCTGATTCTTTCAGGGACATCCTTCCACTTCTTTCGCGATCGCTGGGTTTCGCCTCCAGGTGCCGTGCATCGGCTGTAGCATTGCCGGCTTCCTCTTCAGGTTCTTCAGGGTTCAGTGCTTTGGCGCTTGCTTGATGTTTTCACGGATGCGTCGTTTCTTGGCTGGGGCTTTGTGAGCAGTGCTCACCAGGCCGGCCAGGGGCTGTGGGGTCCGGTCTTCTGTCGGGCACACAGCATAGTGCGGGAATTTGCGGCGGTGTGGATGTCGCTTCGGAGGGTTCGGGTCAATGATCCAGCTCCATTCGGACCGCTTCAAGGTGGTTTATTACCTGAACCGAGGGGGGGTTATCTTGAGGTTATCTTGAGATGATTTCGGGGCTTTTTAGTGTCCCCGCGGCCCGGTCCTCGACCAGGCCTCCACCCCCAGGAAGCAGCCCGTGACAGCTGACTAACTCCCAGGTACCTATTTACTGCTAGGTAACAGGGGCATTCAGGGTGAAAGAAACTTTGCCCATTTGTTTCTGCCTCGTGCGGGAATCGAACCCGCGCCACAGAATTACGAGTCCTGCGCGCTATCCACCAGGCTACGAGGCCCCTGGTTCTGATTCTTTGGGTTTGATGCAGTCTTTGGCTCTTTGGGGCTCTTCGCTTCAGGTGACTTGTCTGCTGAGTTCTCAGGGTTTGGCTCTCCTGTCTGTTGACGTTCGGGGTGTGCCCAACATCTTGGTGGACGGCCTGTTACTGTTCATTCGTCTGTCCACGGAATGGACGGTCTACGCAGACTCGTTCAATTGGCTCTGCCAGACGTACAGGCACCTTTTCCCCGGTTCAGCTGTTGTTCCAGGTCCTAGGTTGCTTGGAGACTTACCAGGGGAGAGTAGCCCTCTTGGCTCCTTGGTGGCTGGTCCAGCTTTGGTTTCAGGCGCTGCTTGCTCGGTGTCCGAGCCCGGGGGGTCTTCCCGCAGCTCTGCCTCTTTCAACAGATCGGCCCGGTACTTTACGTGGCTGGTTCGATCTTCTCTTCGAGTCTTCGCGTCTGGTTTTTCTGACTTGAATCTATCACCACTTGTATGGTGAGCAGGTGACTTCATTGATGGTGTCCCACCTGCATGCTTTGTCTTGGCGGCAGTATGAAGTTTCCTGGCAGTCCTTCTGTTTCTTCTTGTGTCTTCGCAGGTTGACTTCAATTTCCGATAGGATTGTCTTATCCTTTCTCTCGTGGTTGTTTCAGGACCGTCATCTTGTGCCAAATACTGTCGCCTCGTATCGTGCGGCACTGGTGCAACCGCTGTAGCTTGCATTTGTTACTTCTGCACCGTTTTGCAAGTTGTGTCGTGTGTTGTTTCACCTCCGGCCTGCTCATGTGTCACTTGAGCTGTTCTGGTCTTTGGACTGGGTGCTCTCTTATCTCTCTTTCTCTCGGTTTGTAGTGGCTCCTTCGGTTCAAGATTGTTTCTCTAAGGCTCTTTTTCCTGTTGGCATTGGCCTCTAGGGGAAGGGTCGGGAGCTTCACGCTCTCCTCGGGCACGGGTTTCTGGTCTTTTGGTCCTGGTGATAGGTTTGTTCGGTTGCAGCTGTCTCCTTCTTTTCTGGCAATGGATGAGACTGCTGCTTTCCGAAGTGGTTCTTGGGTTGCTGATGCTTAGTTGGTCAGGCCAGGGGTGCATCATGTGTTGTGTCCGGTTACGGCTCTCCACCTGTTTTTACATGCCACGGCCTCTGTGACCGGGGATGCACTTTGGGTTGACCCGGTTTCCCTTCTTCCCTGGTCCAGGGTTTGGGTCTCCCAGGTTGTCCTCAGCGTTATTCGGTCCAGCCAGCCTGCGGTCTATCCTCATGCCCACGATGTTCGTAAGTTTGCTGCACTGGCTGTTATTTTCGGTAACATGTCTTGGACTTACATTTGGGTACGGGGTTTTTGGAGGTCAAACTGGGTCCTGGCCGCTCACTACCTTGTCAATGTTCCGGGGCCTGGATGGATCTGTATTGCATTGGGTCGGCAGTTGCAGCCAGTTGTCTCAACTGCGTTGAGGGGCAGATGCCGACCACCTCTGGAGTAAGTCCCTCTTGTTTTTATCTTTTGGTAAGTATCTCCTTTTCTCCCCCTAGAAAACCAGCGATGAATGTAATGAAACAGCATTTTCTGGGTGAGACCCAGAGGCTCCCCGGCAACCCTTCCTTCCTCCGGTTGGCGGTGTTTTCTGTTTCACAGTTTTTGACATCCAGCCTCAGAATTGTGGGGTGGATAGCTGGTGTGAGGGTCTGGAGCTTCCCCTCTCCCTCCCTGGGAGGGAGAGGGGGGTTGCGCAAACAGCAGCGCGATGACGTGGTGACATCATGCTCGTTTTTTCGTTTTCATTTGGGGAGTTCTGTTCATTAGTTCGGCTTTTAGTAGCAATATTTAAACCAGAATAGGGGTTTGTTTTGGAGTGCTTACCTTTCTGGGTGCCTGACCCGGTTGATGGCAGACATGGAATGCTTCCAACAACATGTGGGTTTCCATAGGCCATTGCTTCTCGTGCCTCTCTGAGGGGGGGCCAGGTACTGGCTCGTGGTCCCTGGTAGGCCTAAGAACTCCACTCACATGATTAATGCCAAAGTCTAATATATCCATATCGGCCTAGATAGGTCCGGAGAGCCTCCAGGTCTCGCCCAGAAAATGGCGTGTCATTACATTTAATGTTTTTTTTTATTTTACCCAGTGTTGTAATATCATCAACAGACATGTCTATACAGTATTGTATTTTAATCCTCTAGATGAACAGTTATGTATGCATTGACCATAACAGGTGGGACCCCACTACTGACATCCCTCCAGTTTGATTTATGTCCTCTGATTACTGCTCTTATCTTTACTATATATTTTTCTTAGAAAGTTTTTAATTCATACTAGTTTTAATTTCCTGTTGCTTTTCCAACTTGCAAAAATGTCTCCAATGTTGGACTTCATCAGAGGGTTTTCTAAGACCAAATATGTGCAGTGGATATACGACTTATTTTACCCAACAGACACTGTAACAGGATTCTAATGAAGGCAGACCTTGAAATGGATCATTGAGTGACTGTTGTAAGCAATATACTGTATCCTAACTAGCTAGAAAGACAGTATACAGTAACAGATTGCACTCGCCAATTTCAGATAAGCTTAAAAATTATTCACAAAATGATACTCAAATTAGAATATGCAGCAGTTGTTTCATGCCCATACAGTATCTCTAAAAACCATGTAATAGAAAAGGCTCGAAGACTTCACTAAATGATTTCCAGCTCTTAAAAATAACAGTAATGAGGATTTTCTGTGGGGAGCCCCTACGGCTCCCTGGAGCTTATCGGGCTAATGTATGTTATGTTAGACCGGGACATTAGCTAAGGAGTTCAGACCTACCAGGGACCAGCGCCAGAACCTGGCCCCTTCAGAGAGGTTTCAGGGAGCAATGGCCCTGGAAAACCCCATATGGTTGGGGGTTTTCCTTATCTGCCATCGACCGGGGTTAGGCACCCAGAAAGGTAGGCGTAACAAAACAAACCCCACATGGTAAGAAACTACAACAAAAACCGAACAGAGAGGTAGAAAACTCCCTACAATCCCAAGGAAACAAGCAAACAAGCAAACATCACACTTTACTGCCGCGCCGATCGTCCGCGCAGCCCTCCCCACCCCGGGAGGGGGAGGGGGGAGCCCCGGACCTACCGCGCCGGCTGCCAAGCTCCAGTTCGTTCGCTAATGTCAACCGGGATTGACGCTTCTCTGGCCTCAGTTTCCTAGGCGGTGTTTGCCTTGTGTGGCGTTCACTGCCGTGTGTTGTGGTGTGCGGTGGCCAGGAGTACTTCATCAGTGCCGGGGCTGCATGTGCTTAGTGGCTGACTTCCCTAAGCGCCCTGTGAGTACTGCCCTTGCGTAACAGGGTTATCATCCCTGGGGCGTTCGGGAACCATTCCCGTAGAGGTTCTTGCTGCTCGGCATTTGCCTCGCCCTTGGGGCCAGCTGGGGCTTGGGGCCCTTGTTTGGCCCTGGGTAGGGATTGGTATTGTGCTGGTTAGGGCGTCAAGGTGTTGCGCAGCCTGCCACCTAAGCGGCGGCCGGTTTCTGTTGCCTCTGGAGACGGTGTACTTTTGCGGGGTTTTTCTTTTGTTTTTCATTTTCTTGCCTGGTGGGGGTCTGCCTAAGGTGGTTATAGTTCCACTAGTAGTGTTTGGCGGCCCTCTGCTAGGCCCCCGTGCTTGTACACGTCTCAGGGGTTTTCAGTGCTATAATCTACCCTCTTGTTATGTTTGGGTTTCTTAACCGGTTAGCAACACCTTGCCCGGGCTTCCCGTAGTTGTTACCCTACGGGCCCTGGAAACCCCTGTCTGGGCTCGGGGGACCATTGAATGTGTCTTCCGGGTTCCAACCCGTCTTGTACGGGATCGTTGGTTGCTGTTCCCTTGTCTCCGGGTGACAGTCGCCAATTTTACCTCCGTCATGCTGCCTGTTGGGTCACTGACACCTTGACCCGGAGTCTTGCGAGTGATTCTCTGCTTGTTCTCCAGTACTCTCCTGATGTTATTACTGTTCAAAGTACGGCGGCATCCATGTTGCAAGCTAGGTTAGGTTGCTGCAACATGCTAGGTTGGTTTCCCACTCGAATGCCCCGTGGCCGCCCCGTTTGGTTAGGTGCTGCTCGCCCCTTTCTCTCCATGTTCCCGGCTCCGGACCGTCTGCGGGTTTCGGGGTCGGGGCGGGGTTTAGTTGCGGCAGAGACTCGGGCGGTTTTCGGGGGCTGCCCCGTTCGGGTTGGGGACGGAGGTTTGAGCCTGTGCCTCCTGCCAAGGCTTCTGGGTCTTACCAGCGGCCCTTTCTTGTTGCCTTTCCCATGGGCTCTTGCTTTTCTTTAAGGGCGGAGGGCTTGGAGGACGGCTCTGCCCCGGGGCCTCTGTTGTTGGTTCCCGGGGCTGTGGGGGTTGCCTGCTAGCAGTTCTGGGGCGGTTTTGCCCCTTCAGGGGTTTTTCTGCTGTTGGGCGGCGTTTTTCGCCCTTCCAGTCTGCTAGCTTCCCACATTTGCTGGCGTGTTTTTGTGTATTTAGCGTCAGTCACAGCCCCTGCTGGCGGCCATTTTCGTCTGCCGGTTTCACGGCGTGGCCACCAGGGCGGCGTTGCGGTTTGTTTACATGCGTCTGGGTGTGCGAGCGAGCGTCTCTGGTGAGTTTTCAAAAAATTTTCAGGGTTTTTGTTCTCCTGTTGTCGTTTCTTTGTTTTTCTGGTGTTTTCTTGCCGTTGCCTGTTCCTCTGGGAACGTTTGGGTGTTGATTTTGGGTCTGAGCCTATGGGTTTAGGCTCAGTGCCCCTGGCGGCTATGCTTGCTCCCACACCTTGCCCCTCGGTTTTCGGTCTGTTGGGACCGTTTTCCCAGGGCGTTCTGCTGGGGTCTGTGCTTTGCCTTTTAGTGGTGTTCTCCGCCGGCAAATGTGGTGGTTTGGGCTCCCCCTGGTTCGATTCTGGGTTCCTTTGGGTTCCTTGGTTTCGTTCTGGAGGTTTCTTCCTCTTGGGCCCCCTTTTGTGGGTTCAGGGGACTTTGTTTCCTTGTGTGACCTGGTTCTGCCTTTTGGGGTTCCGGGGTCTTCCTGGCTTGCAGACTGAGCTTTTTGGGTCTTGGCACATGTTGTGGTTGTGCTGGGACTTTGTGGTTTTGCTGTCGAGGTGGGCCTTTTGATGCAGTTTTGTGCCTTTTGCCTGGCCGGTGTAGTGCTCTCTGCCACTAGTCGGCGGCTTGTGCTTTTACAATATATGTCCTCACCTAGTTGTGCTTGTGGGGGTTGAGCTCTGGCTCCTTGGTCCTGCCTCTCAACCGTCCATCAACAGGTGTATCGGATCCTGTGCCTCTTGGGCTCTGTCATGTCTACATGTGACATTGTATGGGGGTCGGCCTCGTTACTTGTGTGAGGAGTCGCCACATTACTTCCTAGTGCTTTCCCGTTCCCATTCTGACACACACACACACACACACACACACAAAAAAAAAAAAAAAAAAAAAAAATCTATCTGTGGCTCTTTTGGGTACTCAGTTTCCACCTGTGTCCCCTAGTGCGTGTGCCCCTTGTGTTACATAGCCTGTCCTTATCAACCCTGTCGATTCCCTTGGGTGTCTTGAATGTGGTGATCAGGTCTCCCCTCACTTCATCTTCCAGCGAAGTGTGGTTTCATTCCCGTTGTCTCTCCTCATGACTTCGGTAGTGTACTTTTTCTTTCTGAAGGGGTTCTGTTCCCTTCTCTGTTGACTGGGCGCTGGGGGAGCAGCTTGCTCTGTTGCCTCTCGCTTGGTCCCGCTGTTGGTGGGGGCTTTGGGTTGTCTTCCGGCCTCTGCTGGCGTCGGAGGACGGCTTCTCCCCCTTGGGGGGGGTTCAGAGCTGGCGGGGTGGGCTTCTTCCCCTGCGCTTCGTCATTTCCTCTTCGTGGGTGCGTGGGGCGTGGTCGATCCGCCCCATCCTTCTGGGCTTCCCGTCTGCTCTTTGCAGTCATGAGCTTTTCCAGTCTGCAGTTCTTCTGGACTACTTCAGTCTGTGCCCTGGATCCTCTGCCCTCCTCGGAGGACTGTTGTCTCCTGTTCGGATTCTGTTAGGGCCTGGTGCATGGATGGTGGACCTGGACCTCCAGGTCACTTCTTGGCACGTTCCTCTCCAGTTTTTCTGGGGCTAGCACGGTTGGTAATTACCTATGTGTACTTACCTAAGTGTAGTTACAGGATGAGAGCTACTCTCGTGGTGTCCCGTCTTCCCAGCACTCTTTGTCATATAATGCTTTGATTATAATTGTCATATTGTCATATAATGATTGTCATATGTCATAATATGTCTTCATATGATTGTCATATAATGCTTTGGTGGTGGGGCTTCAGGTTTGCTGTTTTTATTGCCTTCCCTATTTTGTAAAGGGCACTTTGTATACTCTTTGCATCTTTACCGGATCTTAGTGCCCTGTCTGCGTCTGAGATTCGGTGTCTGGCCTACCTCGACGACTGGCTGGAATGGGCTCCCAGTCAGTCCGCTTGTCTGCTCGCCAGGGGATGGTTCTTTCCAGATCGCTGGGTTTGGTTTCCTGGTGATCTGGAGGTTTTACCTTCTGTTTCCGTCCCGGGTTCGGACCTGGGCCTTGTTTCAGGCTCTTGGGCCACTCATTGTCTTCCCTCCAAAAGTGTTACTGCGGCTGTGGTCCCGCCTTTGGCTGTTCAGGAGGAGGTCCCGGGTTGCTCAGCGGTTGCTTGGGCGGTTGTGCGGGAGTCTGTACTTCGGCGTGCTTGTCTGCCCACGGAGTCGGGTTTGGCTCCGGTGTCGGTTGGTTCCTACGGAGACTCCCCTTCTGCCTCTTGCATTCCTTGGGTTTCTCTGGGGATCTGGTGTTGGTGCTGCGTCACCAGCTTCCTCTTTGGGGTTTTCGGGGTTCCGTGCCTTGGCACCTCCCCGAGCCTTCGCTCGATGTGTTCACGGACGGGTCGTCTCTCGGCTGGGGCTTTGTGACCAGTGCTCACCAGGTCGGCCGAGGTTGATGGAGTCTGTCTGTCCGTCGGGCTCACAGCCCGGTTCAGGTGTTCATGGCTGTCTGGTTTGCGCTTCGGAGGGTTTGGGTCACTAGGTACTATACCATTCAGCTCTGTTTGGACTGTTCTCTGGTGGTTCTTGCCGGAACCGCAGGGGGTTTGGTTAACCATGTGGTTCGTGTCCGGGGTGTGTCCTGCGTCCTGGTGGACAGCTGTCTCGGTTCATTCCTCTTCGTGGGTTGGCCAGTCGTCGCCGATTCGTTTTGTTGGCTCTGTTGGGCTTATGGACTCCTGGCCATGGACGTCTTCGGGTCGGCGTGGTCTAGGCGTCGCCCGTTTTGTGGCGCCCTTCCCACCTGCGAGGACTTCACGGTGGAGGCTTTCGGCAGGCCTGGTCGAGGTGGGGGGTACCTGTCCCTCTTCTCCCGGTCCAGCTGTTGCTTCGGGTTCTGGCTCGGTTGCAGCCCATTCCCACGAGAACAGTCCTTATGGTTCCATGGTGGCCGGCCCGGCCTTCTTTTCAGACGCTGCTTGATAGGTGTCCGTTCCCGGGGCGTTTTTCCTGAGGCTTCGCCTCTTTCAGCAGGCCGACTCGGTCCTGTCCGTGACTGGTTTGGCCTTCTCTTTGGCACTTCGCGTCTGGTATTTTGACGCAGGTATCACCATCTCTATGGTGTTCAGGTGGCTTTGTTGACGGTGTCCCACCTGCGAGCTTCGTCTTGGAGACAGTATGACGTTTATTACGTTTTCTCGCGTTTTGTTTCCCCTCCGGCCTGCTCATGAGTCGCCTGAGCCATCCTGGTCCTTGTTCAGGGTGCCTTCTTCTCTTCCCCTCAGTTTGTGGTAGCCCCTTCGGTTTCAGTTTCCTCCTCTTTGGTACTGGTGGTAGCTTTATTGGTGTGCAGCCTTTCTCTGTCCTGGCGACGGTCGAGACGGCTGCTTTCCGGAGGGGTTCTTGGGGTATTGGTACTTGTTTGGTTTGGCCGGGGGGTGCGTCCTGTGTTGTCCGGTTGTGCTTTTTGCTGTTGTCGGCGTACCGTGCCTGGGGATGCGCTGTGGTTGATCCGGTTCCTTCGTTCCCTGTTTTCAGGGCTCGGGTCTCCCAGGTCGTCCGCAGTGTTTTCCTTCTTCCTGCGGTCTGTCTTTGCGCCCGTGCTGTTCAGACGTTTGCAGCATTTGCTGCTGTGTTGGTGACGTCTCGGGCTCGTTTCGGGCGCAGGGATTTGGGGGTCGCACAGGTTTTTGGCCGCCCATCCATATGTGCGTCTGTTCTTGGGCGTTCTTGTTGCCTTGGGTCGCAGGTTTGCGACCGGTTGTCTTGGCTTTGCGTTGCAGAGTTTGTGGCGGCCGCCTCCCGGGTTAGCCCATTCTTTTCCTTCTCTTTGGGTATGAAGCTCCAGGGAGCCGTAGGGGCTCCCCACAGAAAACCAGCGTTGAATGTAATGAAACGCCATTTTCTGGGTGAGCCCCGGAGGCTCCCTGGAAACCCTCCCTCCCACCGGTCGGCGTTTTTTTTCGCGTTGGTTGAAGCTTAGCTTCCGAACTGGAGCTTGGCAGCCGGCGCGGTAGGTCCGGGGCTCCCCCCTCCCCCTCCCGGGGTGGGGAGGGCTGCGCGGACGATCGGCGCGGCAGTAAAGTGTGATGTTTGCTTGTTTGCTTGTTTCCTTGGGATTGTAGGGAGTTTTCTACCTCTCTGTTCGGTTTTTGTTGTAGTTTCTTACCATGTGGGGTTTGTTTTGTTACGCCTACCTTTCTGGGTGCCTAACCCCGGTCGATGGCAGATAAGGAAAACCCCCAACCATATGGGGTTTTCCAGGGCCATTGCTCCCTGAAACCTCTCTGAAGGGGCCAGGTTCTGGCGCTGGTCCCTGGTAGGTCTGAACTCCTTAGCTAATGTCCCGGTCTAACATAACATACATTAGCCCGATAAGCTCCAGGGAGCCTCCGGGGCTCACCCAGAAAATGGCGTTTCATTACATTCAACGCTGGTTTTTTATATTTATAACATCTAGGAGGAGAGGGCACAGGCTATAAATTACTAGATCATAGGTTTTGTAAAATCATCAGGAAAGTTCCTAGCTGGACAGAGTGACATGAAATAAATTACAAGAGTACCATGTGCTAACACCATTGAAAGCTACAAAGACCTATATGATTAAGAATAGAAGTTTAACAGGATACAGTAAGCTTTGGTCTCTTTATGTAACTAAACTTGGGTAATTATACACATCACTCACACATGCAGGTATACATCATACATATGCACAAAGTGTAAAGTATATACCCTAATAAATTTTATATTTTTTAACAGAGAGGCCATAGTCAGTTTGGGGTCATCATTAGTAGAAAAGTTTGATACAGACCCCACAATTCCAGGTGTCTACCTTGTTCACGACAAAATGGATGTAAGATTAAATTTCAAAGGTAAAGAGCAATCCAGTATTACTTGTATTTTATGAGAAAGATTCTAGAATTCCAATTCATATTTTTCACAACATACTGCAGGTATTAATTATGTGCAGAGATTAAATGCAGTGCAGAAAAGGGAACAAATGAGTGGAGAATTTGTCGATAGCATGTGATAGTGGTACAGTGGTACCTTGGAATACGGGTGTCCCTGAATACGAGTTTTTCGGAATGCGAGCAGGATTTGCTCGGAAAATGTGCCTCGAAAGGCGAGGGTTACCTCGGAACACGAGTTTGTTGATACGCATACAGGACGACCTAGCGCGTGGTGGTACGGCGATCGTCGCCCCTCCGCCCCTCAGTTTACCAGTGCCTCGCGCCCAGTGACTGTCCCACGTCAATTCTTCATCCGGATTTTCAGTGTTTTGTTGGATTTTTGGTCATTTGACCATAAAAGTTGTTATTATATATCTCACCATGGGTCCGAAGAAAGCCAGTGGTAAGGATCAAGGCAAGAAAGTCCATGTGAGGATGACAATAGAGGAGAAACAAGAGATCATTCGGAAGCATGAAAATGGTACATGTGTTATTGAACTTTGTAGGCAGTACAACAAAGCCACGTCAACAATATGCACTATACTTAAGAAGAAAAAGGGCATTATGAGTGCTAAAGTGGCAAAATGCGTAAGAACAATGACGAAACAAAGACCACAAATACTTGAAGAAGTGGAAAAGTTGTTATTAATTTGGATACACAACAAGGAGTTAAAGGGTGATCGTGTTTTGGAGGCCATCATTTGTGAGAAAGCCAGGGTATTGCATGAAGACCTTGTAAAGAAAACCCCTGGAACGAGTGATGCAGATACGAAAGAGTTTAAGGCAAGCAGGGGCTGGTTTGAAAAATTTAGAAAAAGAAGTGGTATCCATAGTGTTGCAAGGCATGGGGAGGCAGCCAGCTCAGACAAACCAGCCGCTGAATGATTTATTGAAGAATTTAAAGAGTTTGCAGAGGCTGAGGGATACCTACCGCAACAAGTGTTTAATTGTGACAAAACAGGACTGTTCTGGAAAAGAATGCCTAAGAGGACATACATTACCAAGGAGGAAGAATCCTTGCCCGGACACAAGCCTATGAAAGATAGGTTTACGCTTGTGCTGTGTTCAAATGCGAGTGGCGATTTGAAAATTAAACCCTTGCTAGTGTATCATTCTGAAAATCCAAAGGTTTTCAAACAGTATAAAGTGCAGAAAACCCAAATGTGTGTGATGTGGAAGGCTAATAAAAGGGCATGGGTGACTAGGATTTTTTTTTCGGAGTGGGTGAATGAAGTGCTGTGCCCTGCCATAGAAAAATATCTGCAGGAGAAACATTTGCCACTCAAGGCCCTGCTTCTCCTCGACAATGCTCCTGCTCATCCTCCAGGATTGGAAGATGAATTGATGCACAGATACAGTAAATTTCTCACAATAAAGTTCCTTCCTCCTAACATCACTCCTCTAATTCAGCCTATGGACCAGAAAATCATAGCGAATTTTAAGAAACTGTGTGAAAGGGCACTTTTCCGGAAATGTTTTGAAGTGACTGAAGCCACAAACCTCACTCTCAAAGAGTTCTGGAAAGACCATTTTAACATTTGTAGTTCTTTAAAACTCATTGACAAAGCCTGGCAAGTAGTGACTCAAAGAACCCTGATCTCTGGCTGGAGAAAATTGTGGCCTGAATGTATGACAGAGCTAGACTTTGAGGGGTTTGAGCCTGTAAATGATGCACCTATTGTTGAGGAAATTGTTACTCTGGGCCAGCAAATGGGCTTGGAATTGGATGGTGATGATGTGGAGGAGTTGGTGGAAGAACACAACGAAGAACTGACCACCGAAGAACTCCAAGCCCTTCAAAAGGAACAGCAAGACGACCAAGCTGATGATGATTCTCCAGTGGAGGAGAATGAGGCAGTAGCGAATGTCCCTTCTGCAGATATTAAGAAGGTGTGTCAGATGTGGGAAGAGATTCAAACTTTTATTGAAAAGACTCGCCCAGAGAAAGCTGTAGTAGGCCGTTGCCTTAATCTTTTCAATGACAATGTGATGCCTTACTACAGAGACAGCTTGCGAAGAAGGGAAAAACAAGCTTCCATGGACAGATTTTTTGTGAGAAAATCGAGCAGTGAGCCACAACCAGGACCTAGTGGTACTCGGGCAAAACGTGCCAGGGAGTGCACACCAGAAAGGTCCTCACTGCCTGAAGTTATAATGGAAGGGGACTCCCCTTCCAAACAGTAACACCTCTCCTCCTCACCATCTTCTATATGCCTACAGCATTCAACAACAAGGGTAAGTAATAACTTGAACATAGTTTTGTAGGTTTATTTAGATGAATTAGGTATAAAATTTAGTTTGAAGTGGGGTTTTTGGGGTAGTCAGGAATAGATTAATTCATTTCCCATTATTTCTTATGGGGAAATTAGCTTCGGAATACGAGTTTTCGGAATACGAGCTGTCTCCATGAACGGATTAAACTCTTAAACCGAGGTACCACTGTACAGTACTTTGTAAGATAATTGCAAAAGTGGAGAATGTACTCTCATATGTAGACTAAATGGGAATGTATTACAGTTGAGTCATTATTCTACTAAGTATTGGGCAGAGTATATGACAGAATAGTGATTGAAGGAATACAAAAAATAATTCAAGTACTGTATTAGTTATTGATGAACAAGGATGGGCTATGCATTATTAGAGATACTGTACAGTACCATAAATCAGATTTTGATTAGGACAGGCATTGGAGAAGACACTTGAAAGATCACAATTTTAGTATGTTATGAAATACTGTTAAAAGCTTTTAGTCAGAAAATAAAGCATATAATTTGAATAGTGTACTGAATGAAGGATTTGATATTACTGTCAAAGTACACTGGCTGTTTAATATCCAGGGCTATCTTACCAGCATTATGGGTCCCCTGGACAAACCAGTATGCTAGGGCCCCTACGACAACCACTCACAGAAATAAAAAGTAAATGGTTGATAATATTAAACATATACAGTATTTATTTTATTGGCACTTCAACAAAACTGGTGTTAAAACATTAAAAACATGCTGTAGAGCAGCAATTAATCAACATGTGTTCTGGGGGGAGCCCCGACGGCTCCCGGAGCTATCCAGGCTGATATGAATATACCTAAACTTTGGCATCAGTCAGTGTGGGTGTAGTTCTAGGCCTACCAGGGACCACGAGCCAGAACCTGGCCCCAGTCAAAGAGGCAAGAGGAGCATTGACCCATAGAAATGCACATGTGATTTCGAGCATTCTGTATCTGCCATCGACCAGGACAGGCACCCAGAAAGGTAAGCACCTTTTAACAAACCCCCTATTCTGCTTAAAACAACTAAAATAGACAAACGAGTGGACAGAACTCCCCAAATGAAAACTAGCAAACAAGCATGACGTCACACGAGCCGCATGTCTGCGCACTTTCCCCCTCCGTGAGAGGGAGAAGGGGGAGCCCCAGATCCCCGCACTGGCGATCCACACCCCAGTTCTTCAGCTGATGTGAGGCATCGCTGTTGTGTGGCTCCAGCTCCAGTACTCTTGTGTTGTACTGTACTTTGGTTCACTGCTTCTCGTACGGTGGCGTGTGAGTTGGGAGTATTATTCCAAGGTACTCGGGCTGCATGTGCTTAGGGTTCTCTTCCCTAAGTGCCCTGTAAGTACCGCCCTTGGGGCTTGGGGTTATCTTCCACAAGTCACCTTGGGTTTACCTCTGTTGGTCTTTCGTTGCTTGACTCTAGATGGCCCCGAGTGTTTTGGGGGGTTCTGCCCTTGTTTACTTTGGGGTAAGTGGTAGTTTTTGTGCTGGTAGGAGCGTGGGGTATTGCGCAGCTAGTTTTCACCTATAACAGCAGCCAGCTCTGTTCCTTCTGGGTACACTGTCTTGTGGGATTTTTCTATTCTTTTTGTTTTTGCCTGGTGGGGGGGGGGGGGGGGGAGCTGCCTTGGTGTTCCTTGCCTCCCTGTTATATTAGGGTCTTGACCTCTGTTGTTCGGCGGTACCCCCTGCTTGGCCCCAGGGAGTGGACACGTCTCAGGGGTTCAGCTTTAGCAGTTTGTTTGGTAGTATTGGGCGGAGATTAGAAGTGCCCTGCCTGAGCTTACCCTTAGCGATAACAGTCTAGGGGCCCCTGGAAAACCCCACGGGGGCGCACGGGTCCAATGGATGTGACCCTTGGGTCCCCTCTCACCTTGTGTGAGTTTGAGGGTTGCTCTGTCCCCTTGTCTCAGGGTGACGCTCATTGTTTTTGCCTCCATCATGCTGCCTATTGGGTCAGTGACATCTCGATCCTGAGTCCTGCGAGCATTGTTGTTTGTTTGTGCCTCATTTCATGCTATCCACTGATGACACTATTAGGATGCAGGCGGCTCAAGTGTTGCATGCTTGGTATAGGTTGTTGCAACGTGCTAGGTTGTTTGCTCCTCCCGATGCCCCGACGCTGCCCTGCTCTGCTTATAGGGACACGGACTTGAGGGTATTGGTTGCTTCGGCCTTGGTTCAATCTGTGCCCCCTTGTTCTTCCCCTGTTGTGGTTCATTCTGTTTCGCCCCCCTCCCCATTCCTTTGCTTCCGGCTCCAAAGCATCTGAGGGCTTCGGGGTCAGGGCAGGGTTTCGAGGTTCTGAGACTAGGGTAGTTTCGGGGGCTGCCCCTTCCGGAGTGGCGACGGAGGCATTCGAGTCGGTTCCTCCAGCCGTGGCACCGGGGTCTGACCAGTGGGCCCCCCCCTCTCTCTTCCTTGTTTTTTCTTGTGAGGCCGGGTCTTTGGAGGATGACTCGCCCCCGGGACCTAATGTGGAGATTCCTGGGGTTGTGGAGGGAGCTGACTTGGGGGCCTTGGGCCCCGTTGGACCCCATCTGGGTTTTCCAACCCTCAGAGTGAAGCTTTTCTCTTACAAAGAGTGGGGTTTACCTTTCCCCCCTCTGCGTATGGGTTAGTTTAGGCGTCAGCCCCTCCCCAGGTTCGGTTCCATGTTCCTTCGGGTCCGCCGGTTCCATCCTTCCTGACATTAATTTTGACTACTTTCTCACTGTTCTTATTTTGGACATGTATTCTTCTCCATCATGTCTCAATCATGTTCAAATCGTTTTAGGATCTTGCACACCCATTGGTCACAGATGCCACTGGGCCCATGTGAGCCTCCATGATTTTGTGCTTGCTGATCTAGGATCTCAAAGTTTCGTGTAGATCTTCAATCCTTACAACATTATTGGAACGTCTGTCACCTTCCAGTGAGGCTTACCTCCAGTCCTTTTTTGGACTCGTTGGTCCTCTTCCATACTGCTTATCGTCTATCGATGCTATATCTGTTTATTTCATAATCACCATTTCTCTCCATACTCTGTCTAGACATTACTAATGATCGTTACATAACCCTTGTTGGCATCCTCCCTGAAAGACGAGTGATGCTGCTCAGACTTCATGCGTATTGCGCATGAGCCGTGAGGTGATAGTTTTGTTTATGGGTGATGTACACATGTGTTGGTGGTGTTCTGCGATCTTTATCACGGGTGATACACTTCTCGCTCATCTTATCTCTCCAGTCATAGCCACCTAGATACTGGGAAAGTTCTGGGTTTTATGTATGGGGAACTTGCCTAGTTCTTTTCTCTGCATGTGGGTGTGGGGTGGCTTGGAGTGGTGCCACCTCCACCTCTACAATATGCCTAATCTTCTCCACCTGCACAATCTCCTTTGGACATACTCCATTTGGACATGGTACTCCACTCGTGGCATTCCTCCAATCCGATACATTACCTCTGATTACGGCCCTCATTTTTCTTGCAGTCAGGAAATTTTTCATCCATGTTAGAAGCTTACCTGTCACCCCCTCCAATATGTTCCAGTTTCCAGAACAACCTCTTATGTGGAAATCTGTCGAAAGCCTTTTTTAGGTCTAGATAGAGGCAGTCAACCCAACCATCTCTTTCCTGTAAAATCTCTGTGGCTCACTCATAGAAACTGAGTAAGTTTGTTACACAGGATCTTCCAGATCGAAAACCATACTGTCTGTCTGATATTATATCATTTTTCTCCAGGTGTTCGACCCATTTAGTTTTAATTATTTTTTCCAATATTTTGACTATGACACTTGTCAATGATACAGGTCTATATTAAGGGGGGGGGGGGTTCTTCCCTGCTGCCACTTTTGTAGATTGGAACTATGCTAGCCTTTTTCAACACATCAACTACAACTCCTGTAAACAGGGATGCCTGAAAAATCAGTTGAAGTGGAATGCTGAACTCAGGTGCACGTTCTCTCAGAACCCATGGTGAAACTCCATCTGGACCAACTGCTTTGTTCTTACTTAGTTCAGAACCCATGGTGAAACTCCATCTGGACCAACTGCTTTGTTCTTACTTAGTTCCTTGAGAATTCTTTCCACTTCGTCTCTAGACACCTCTATGTGCTCTATGTTGTTCTCTGGCATTCTTATTGTGTCTGGTTCCCTGAAGATTTCATTTTGTACAAACACACTTTGGAACTTTTTGTTTAATGTTTCACACATTTCCTTTTCATTTTCCATGAATCTAATTTCCTGTTTTCAACCTCTGAATATTATCCTTTGCCTGCAATTTGTTGTTTATAAATTTATAGAATAGACCTGGTTCTGTTTTACATTTGTCTGCAATCTCTTTTTCAAAATTTCTTTCTGCCTCTCTCCTCACTGCTGTGTAGTTGTTTCTCGCATCTTTGCATCGCTGGTATGTTTGGAGGTTTGGCCTCCTCCTATATTGATTCCATTTTTGTGTCTTGGTCTCTGGCCCTCTTGCAATTTCTGTTGAACCAATCCTGTTTCCTAGTTCTGCATCTCTGTTTTGGTATAAATTTTATTGTGCCTTTATCATATATTTCACAAAACTTGACATGCATCACATTTACTTTCTTGCCTAGCAACAAGTCTGTCCAATTATACCCGTTAAAAAAATTTCTAAGGTCGCCATAATGTCCTCTCATGAAGTCAGGTTTTTCAACTGCTTCAACCTCCTTATTTTCTTCCGGATTATAACTCATTGCATACTTTATTCCCAAAAAGACATAGTCATTTTTACCCAAGGGAGGAAGGTACTGAATGTCAAATATCTCTTCCTCCTTCCTGGTAAATATCAAATCTAGCATGGTGGGAACGTCCCCTTCCCTCATCTTCGTAGCTTGTTTAACATGTTGATACAAGAATGTTTCCTGGATGAGGTCTACAATCTACAGGTCCAAAAATCCTCTGTTCTAGCTTCATATGCTTCCCAGTCTATGGATTTCAAGTTGAAGTCCCCGACTATCAACAGTCGTGATCTTTCTTTTTCCGGTCTCGCTATAATCTCTCTCATTATTGTTATAAGACCCTCTCGTTTACTATCTAGCTCCTCCTTTGTCCATGTGTTGCTTGGCGGTGGACTATATGCATTTATGATCGTTAGTTTATCATCCTCATGGCAGATCTCCAGTGCTATTACGTCAACGTCTCGTGGATTGGCTATCATTATTTCGTTCACCTTTAGGTGTTCTTTCACCAGCACAGCAACGCCACCGCCTTTCCTAATTTTTCTGTCCCGTTTTCAAATTGAGTAGCCCCTTGGGAATATGACCTCATTTAAAATAACATCAAGTTTTGTCTCCGTGAGTGCAACAATGTCTGGTGTCTGCAACTGTATTACATCACTTAACTCCAGTATCTTCGATCTCACTCCATCTACATTGGTGTATACTATTTTCAGGAACATGTTTCCCCTCGCCTTATTATTCACTACCCCTCTCTCTAGCAATTTTGTTGGTTTGTCTTTTTGTACCATTTTACTGGCCTGCCTACTCCAATCACTTTGTAGAATTTTTTTTTTTATTTCTTCTTCGTTTCTGCTCTCATTTAGACATTTTGCCTCTACGAGGTTTAGTTTCAGCTTCTATATGTTTTCTATTGAAAGATCTCGTCTTAACGACCACACTTTCCCATCCTCATCACTTTGTAGTTTTTTAGCATTCCTTAGTACTTCTTCCATCTGTTTGGCACCATTTAGAGTGATCCTCAAAGGTCGATCTTTCCCTTTTACGTACCTGCCAATTCTCCTGTAGTCGCACACATTCTCTATGGAAGTAAGATCTTCCACAAGGCCAACAATTTTATCTACTACTTTCGCTTCTTCTTCTTCAGCTCTTTCTGACCTAGATGTTATCTCCTTTTCTTTGCAACCAAAAATTATCAGGGACTTACTCCGATCAACTGTGTTTTGCACCAACTTCGGGTTAGATGGATGTTAGATGCCAATTCCTTTCTCACTTCCAACCTAATGTTTGTTTTATTTTGGTTGCTGCAGTGTTTGGCATCCTTTACTGCTTCTTTAATTTTTTCCTTCTCCTTGGGCACTTGTGCATAGGTGAGTTGCATATCATTCCTGCACTGTTCTATTCCCTGTGTAACTTCCTCCATCTGTGCTGACAAAAGCTGTTTCTCCTGTTGAATTTCCTTACCTAACCTATTGTAGTCATTTATGTTTAAATTTGCTTTAACTTCTTCCAAAGCTATTTTAAGAATTTATTTTCCTCTTCCATGGTTTTGCAATTTGTTTCCAATTGATTCTTGTCCTTGCACTAGTCTTTCACTAAACCCTCAAGACAGTGTGAAGCCATCTCAGTGAGATAGCTTCAGAGAACCACCAGGGCTCTACCAGAAATACAAATTTCATTTCATTCAATGCTGGTTTTTCTTATTTTCAGTAAACTACAAACAGCTAGCATCAGAAGTAGTGAAGATAACCACACTCAAACCAGCCTCCTTTTGGCGGTGCAGTGCATTAGTAAATCTCCTGCCACATGAAAAGGTTGTTGTAGAATACAGGTTAGTTTTGATTCATTTATTATAACATTAAATATAATAAGATACATACATAATTTGGCCACACTGCTGGTAGCACATGACTTGTCGACATAATACCAAAATGAAAATTATATCAAGTACTTCATTCAAATGGAGCTAAATAAAATATATATACAGTATTGAATTTTGAATGGTTTAATAGACAAAATACAGTAATGCACGAAAGTTTTAGTATGCAATTGCAATCTTTGCAATAGCAATTTTGCCTTTGCAATTTCTCACTAATTGCTGTTGCTTTGCATTAACCCTTAAGCTGCTAAGAGGTCCTGAGGACATTTACACCCCTGTGTGCAAGAAAAAAAATCTAAAAAAATTTTGTCTTCTAAAAATGTTAATTTGTGTTCCCTGAGCACGGGAAAAATAAAAAATAAATCATAGGCGACATATTTTGGGCGCAATAGGCTGAGGAAGTCTGGCAAAATGTGGGCGTTGACAGAGCGGTCGTCAGAGCCAGTCAGCATCACCTGAGCTGACAGGTGGGAGTTGCCACAAAGATATTATTACCTAATTATTTCAATGTCTCTGATTGATTTTTTCTTTGTTTTCTGGGGGGAGCCCCGTCGGCTCCCCGGAGCTATCCCAGGCTGATATGCTAATGTCAGACTTTGGCATCAGTCATGTGTATGGAGTTCTTAGGCCTACCGGGGACCACGGCCAGAACCGGGCCCCCTCAGAGAGGCAAGGGGAGCAATGGCCTATAGAAGCCCCCGTGTAGTTGGAAGCATTCTATGTCTGCCATCGACCGGAACAGGCACCCAGAAAGGTAAGCGCCCCAAAACAAACCCCTATTCTGGTTAAAATTGCTACCTAATACCGAACTAGTGGATAGAACTCCCCAACCGAAAACAAGCAAATTAGTGTGACGTCACACACTGCCGCGCCGCTGTCTGCGCAGCTCCCCCCTCCCCGGGAGGGGGAAGGTGGAGCCCCAGACCCCCCGCGCCGGCTACCCACACCTCAGTTCTTGAGGCTGATGCTATAGGCGATGGTCGTGTGCTCTGGCTCCGGTGGGCGCTGGTTGCTCGGTGTCCGAACCCGAGGGTTTTCCCGCGGCTCCGCCTCTTTCAGCGGATCGGGCCGGTACGTCACGTAGCTGGTTCGATCTTCTCCTTGAGTCTTCGCGTATGGTTTTTTTGACTCGAGTCTATCATCATCTCTATGGTGATCAGGTGGCCTCCTTGTTGGTGTCCCACCTGAGGGCTTCTTCTCGGCGGCAGTATGAAGTTTCCTGGCGGTCCTTCCGTTTCTTTTTGCGTCTTCGTCGTGTTAGCTCCTTGTCTGTTCGGGTGGTCTTGTCCTTCCTCTCGTGGTTGTTTCAGGACCGTCATCTTATGCCTAACACTGTCGCTTCGTATCGTGCGGCGCTGGCGGAGCCGCTTCAGCTTGCTTTCGGTATCGATGTTACGTCTGCGCCGTTTCGCAAGCTGTCTCGTGCATTGTTTCACCTCCGGCCTGCTCATGCGTCGCCTGAGCCGTCCTGGTCTTTGGACAGAGTGCTCTCTTTCCTTTCATCTCCTCGTTTCGTTGTGGCCCCTTCGGTCCAGGATTGTTTTTCCAAGGCACTTTTCTTGTTGGCTTTGGCCTCTGGGGGTCGGGTAGGGGAGCTTCATGCTCTCCTCCGGCGCAGGGGTTTCTGCTCTTTTGGTCGTGGTGATAGTTTTGTTCGTTTGCAGCCGTCTCCTTCTTTTCTGGCGACGAATGAGACTGCTGCGTTCCGGAGGGGTCCATGGGTGGTTGATGCTTGGTTGGTCAGGCCGGGGGTGCATCATGTTTTGTGTCCGGTTGCGGCGCTTCGCCGTTATTTGCGCGCCACAGCTTCTGTGTCTGGGGACGCGCTGTGGGTTGATCCGGTTTCCCTTCTTCCCTGTTCGCGGGTTCGGGTCTCTCAGGTCGTCCGCAGGGTTATTAGGTCTAGCCAGCCTGCGGTCTATCCCCGTGCCCATGACGTTCGTAAGTTCGCGGCTCTTGCTGCCGTCTTTGGGAATATGTCTTGGTCTGATATTTGGGCGCGGGGATTTTGGCGGTCGAACAGGGTCCTGGCTGCTCGTTACCTTGTGAATGTCCCTGGCCCTCGTCGGGCCTGTGTTGCTTTGGGTCGGCGGTTGCAGCCAGTTGTCTCGGCTTCGTGTTGAGGGGTGAGCGACGACCGCCTCCCGGGTAAGTCCCTCTTTTTCTGTCTGTGGGTAGTTAGCTCCGGGGAGCCGACGGGGCTCCCCCCAGAAAACCAGCGTTGAATGTAATGAAACGCCATTTTCTGGGTGAGTCCCGGAGGCTCCCCGGCATCCCTCCCTCCCTCCGGTCGGCGGTTTTTCGCGTTTTTGACATCCAGCCTCAAGAACTGAGGTGTGGGTAGCCGGCGCGGGGGGTCTGGGGCTCCCCCTTCCCCCTCCCGGGGAGGGGGGAGCTGCGCAGACAGCGGCGCGGCAGTGTGTGACGTCACACTAATTTGCTTGTTTTCGGTTGGGGAGTTCTATCCACTAGTTCGGTATTAGGTAGCAATTTTAACCAGAATAGGGGTTTGTTTTGGGGCGCTTACCTTTCTGGGTGCCTGTTCCAGTCGATGGCAGACATAGAATGCTTCCAACTACACGGGGGCTTCTATAGGCCATTGCTCCCCTTGCCTCTCTGAGGGGGCCCGGTTCTGGCCGTGGTCCCCGGTAGGCCTAAGAACTCCATACACATGACTGATGCCAAAGTCTGACATTAGCATATCAGCCTGGGATAGCTCCGGGGAGCCTCCGGGACTCACCCAGAAAATGGCGTTTCATTACATTCAACGCTGGTTTTTTATAGTAATATTATTCAATAGTGTGTAGTGTGATAGATTTATATAATAAAATGTGTGAATCATCGCTATACTCAAAAGTATGGTGTTCATATTAATGGTTCAATTATTACATTCATAAAACAATAAACAAATAGTTTTGCAGTTATTACACTATATACACACACATTAAATATAAGTATCTACATGTTTTGTTCACCACAACTGCACAACTAAGCTGATATAGTTAGTTCAGGAACTAAGAGACATCACTACACTCATAGTCAGCTGGCGGCTGCCTCCCTCACTCATTCAAGGTCAGGCGCACTAAATTTCTTCCCCAACAATACTGTTAGGGGTGTTATTACACTATATACACACATTATATAAAAGTATCTTCACGTTTTGTTCACCACAACTGTACAACTAAGCTGATATAGTTAGTTCAGGAACTAAGAGACTTCGCTACACTTGCTGGCAGCTGCCTCCCTCACTCATTCAAGGTCAGGCACACTAAATTTCTCCCCCCAACAATACTGTTTGGGGTGTTATTACACTATATACACACACATTATATATAAGTATCTACATGTTGTATGCACCGTAACTACACCTACACACTGTACACCTGCACAGTGGCCACCCTCTACACAACTAGACAAGTCAGGCAAGCAACACCACCTCCGCCACCCAAATGGCTCCTCCCAATATAATCATTTTGCTGTTATTACACTAATACACACATTATATATAAGCATCTACATTTGTGTTCACCATGGAGAACCACTGAGCTGGTATGGTGAATGCAGACAATAACAGGTGGCCACACAGTCAGTAAATGACATATCTCCCTCCCTCCCACAGCATTACTACTCCCACACAGCTAATTATCACAGCAATCCTGCTATTATCACAATCCTGGTCATTTTTATCACAGTCAGGAGTCATCTGTAATATTGTCATCGCTAAATAATAGCAGTTACATACTTATTTTGACATTTTTAAGCGATGCTGTTAGCTCATGCTGTGTGCGCCAGCCTTGGTTGCTCTCACACCGGAGAATATTGCCCACAATTTTTTTTTTAAACATGGCGTCTGTTTACAAGAGCCCTGAGGAAGCTGTTGTGAACCCCGTGTATCCGCGGGCCATTTGAATCATGCCTGGCACCCTATGGCGTATATATACGCCATGCGCACTGTGGGACATGTTACTCATGGCGTATATATACGTCATGCGCAGTTTAAGGGTTAAGTGGAGAACAGGTTTAAAAGTTTGTAACTGAGATTTACATTTTGAAGATTTGCATTGCTAAGTAATTCAAGGTTCTGAAGTTATGGAGACTTAACTGGGGTAATTTGTTTCTGACTGAGATATTTATTCTTGACATAGCAGTGTAAAAGGATGTACATTTATTTAGTTACACATGGCATTACTACATTAAGTATGTTGAGCTAATTTTGCTTCAACATTCATGTCTTGAAATGTATTTTCTGATGATGACTTTCTTTGGCTGTCACATATATTTGTAGTACAAGGTAAGATGCCCTTAATTATTAATTTGCTTAAAGTTTGACATGCTTTCATTTCTTCCTGTAGCTCGCCCAACATTGCCAAACCATTTCACATTGGTCACCTTCGCTCTACCATCATTGGAAACTTCATTGCTAACTTGCACGCTGCTCTTGGTCATGATGTGACTCGCATTAACTACCTGGGAGACTGGGGTACGCAGTTTGGGATCCTGAAATATGGGTAAGAATAGTGGAATTTGATTGATTTAGTTCTATTTCATTAGTTTTAGTCTAATACCTGTATATGGATGTAGTATCACTTTATCAAATGTATGAAAGTAATGTTTATAGAAAAGAAGATGAAGTATAATTTAGGCACTAGATTTGGAAAAAACTATCACATTCTGTTATATCTCAGTTTGCATTATTCAACATGTAAGGATTAGTTATCTAAAACATTCACAGAAACTCCTCTAATGAACACCACTGATAAGTACAGTAACTCTAAAAAATGTTTTTACTGTACGGTTGTAATTGTACTGTACAATTGCCAATGTTCTACAGCATATGCAATTGTATGTACAGTAATGTGAAAAAACTTTAAATTTCAAAGGTGGTTTTACTACTATCTCGGTTTTCACACTTTAATCCTTATCAAATTCTGACAAGCTTGCTGCTTTTTTTGTTTGGCCCATCAATAGTGGGGTCGGTGCCTGTGCATTACAGATAGTTTTCTGCGGGGAGCCCCTTCGGCTCCCCAGAGCTTACTAGGCTAATATGCTAATGTCAGACTTTGGCATTAGTTATGTGTATTTTCCTCTTATTCCTCTTGTTGGAGTTCTATGGGCCAACCGGGGATCATGAGCCAGAACCTACCACCGTGTTGGTGGAAGCATTCTATGTCTGCCATCAACTGGGTCAGGCACCCAGAAAGGTAAGCATCCCAAAACAAACCCCTATTCTGGTGAAAATATTGCTACCAAAAACCGAATAAGTGGATAGAACTCCCCTAAGCGAAACGAGCAAGCGATCATGACGTCACACGTCATCGTGTCGCTGTCTGCACAGCTCCCCCCTACCCGGGAGGGGGAAGGGGGAGCCCCAGACCCCACATGCCGGCTATCCACCCATTAATTCTTAGGCTGATGCTAGAGGCTCTGGTCATGTGCTCTGGCTCCAGGCATAGTTTCAGCACTGTGCTTTGAGTGTGGTGGCTACCTTCTAGGGGTGTGAGAGCCAGGAGTTATTCTCCAGTACTCGGGCTGTATTCGCCTAGGGTTCCCTTCTCTAGGTGCCTTGTAAGTACTGCCCTTGGGACTTGGGGTTACCTTCCACAAGTTCCTTGGGTCCTGACTCTGCTGGCCGTTTTACTGCTCGGTTTTTCGGCCGCCCTTTGGGTGCTTGGGTGTTTTGTCTCCCTTGTTTACCTTAGGAGTAAGAGGTAGTTTGCACTGGTTCGTTGCATGGGGTGCTGCATAGTTTGTTTTCACCGATTAGCGGCTGGCCCCTTCGGTTCAGGATTGTTTCTCCAAGGCTCTTTTTTCTGTTGGCATTGGCCTCTGGGGGTCGGGTTGGTGAGCTTAATGCTCTTCTTTGGCGCAGGGGTTTCTGCTCTTTTGGTCTTCGTGATGGTTATGTTTGTTTGCAGCCGTCTCCTTCTTTTCTGGCAAAGAATGAGACTGCTGCTTTCCGAAGGGGTCCCCTGGGTTGTAGATGCTTGATTGGTTAGGCCCGGGGTGCATTATGTTTTGTGTCCAGTTGCGGCTCTTTGCCGTTATTTGTGTGCCATGGCTTCTGTGTCCGGGGACACGCTTTGGGTTGATCCGGTTTCCCTTCTTCCCTGTTCGCAGGTACGGGTCTCCTAGGTCGTCCGCAGAGTTATTAAGGCTAGCCAGTCTGCGGTCTATCCCCGTGTCCATGACGTTCGTAAGTTCGCTCCTCTTGTTGCAGTCTTTGGCAACATGTTGGCTGACATTCAGGCACGGGGCTTTTGGCGGTCGAACAGGATCCTGGCTGCTCCTTACCTTGTGAACGTCCCTGGGCCTAGTCGGGCCTGTGTCATTTAGGGTCAGCAGTTGCAGCCAGTTGTCTCGACTTCGAGTTGAGGAGTGAGCAGCGACCGCCTCCCGGGTAAGTCCCTAAGTTTTTCCTCTGTGGGAAGTTAGCTCCGGGGAGCCGAAGGGGCTCCCCCAAGAAAACCAGCGTTGAATGTAATGAAATGACATTTTCTGGGTGAGACCCGGAGGCTCTCCGGCATCCCTCCCTCTCTCCGGTCGACGGTTTTTTGCATGTTTTGACATCCACCCTAAAAACTAAAGGGTGGATAGCCGGCGTGTGGGGTCTGGATCTCCCACTTCCCGGGGAAGGGGATGGAGCTGCGCAGACAGCGGCACGGTGATGTGTGACATCATGATCGTTTGCTCGTTTCGTTTAGGGGAGTTCTATCCACTTGTTCGACTTTTGGTAGCAATATTTTCACCAGAATAGGAATTTGTTTTGGGATGCTTACCTTTCTGGGTGCTTGACCCGGTCGATGGCAGACATAGAATGCTCCCAACCACATCAAGTGTTTCTATAGGCCATTGCTCCCCTTGCCTCTTCTGAGGTGGCCAGGTTCTGGCTCGGGGTCCCCGGTAGGCTCATAGAACTCTATACACATGACTGATGCCAAAGTCTGACATTAGCATATCAGCTTAGTAAGCTCCGGGAAGCCTCAGGGGTCTCACCCAGACAATGGCGTTTCATTACATTCAACGCTGGTTCCCCCCCCCCCCTCCTTCGGGAGTTTTTTCTCCCGTTGCCGTTTCTCTGTTTTGTTCTTTCTTTTAGGGCAGTCTGCCCTTATTGTGTTCCTCTGGGAACGCTTGGGTGTAGGTTTTTCACCCAGTTTTGTGTTTTGGTCTGGACCCTGGGTTTTTGGCCCGGTGTCCCCCTGGCCGTTTGCTCTGCTTGCTCCCACCCCTTTTGTCCCTCGGTTTTTGGTCCGTTTCTGGCTGTTTAACCGGGAATTCAGTCTGGGTGATGTGTTTTGCCCTCTTTTCTGTGATGCATTTTCTGCCAGCAGATGTGGTGGTCTGGCCCCCCTCCCCTCTGGTTCATTGCCGGGTTCCTTTTGGCTCTTCGGTTTCGATTTTTTTGAGATTTTCTTCCTCTTGGGTCCCCGTTGGGGGTTCTGGAGGCCTTTGGTTACCTCCTGTGTGCCCTTCACTTTTTGTTCAGGGGTTCCAGGGGTCTTCCTGGCTTGCAGACTGCATTTCTCTTGTCTTGGCACGGGTTTTGTGGTCGTGCTGGGGTCTGCAGCTTCTGTTGTCGAGGTGGGCCTTTGGTGCAAAATTTGTGCTGGTGCCTCCTTTGTCTGGCCGGTGCAGTCCTCATTCTGCTTGCAAGTCTGCTTCTTGCTTTTCTTTTCTTTTATTTATTTATTTATTTATTTTTCAGGGGGGGGAGCCCCATCGGCTCCCTGGAGCTATCCAGGCTGAATGGATATGGTTAGCTTTTTGGCATCAGCCAAGTGCATGGAGTTCTTGCCCACCGGGGACCACGAGCCAGAACCTGGCCCCCTCAAGAGAGGCACGAGGAGCATTGGCCTATAGAAAACCCCCCCTCCCTGTGGTTGAGAGCATTCTATGTCTGCCGTCAACAGGGACAGGCACCCAGAAAGGTAGGCGCCCCAAAACAAACCTCTATTCTGGTGAAACTATTGCTACTGAAAGTTGAACGAGCGGACAGAACTTTCCAAATGAAACTTAGCAAACGAGCAGGACGTCATCATGTTGCTGCGCCGCTGTCTGCGCAATCTCCCTCCCTCCCCCCTCCCTCCCCCCTCCCTCCCCAGGAGGGAAAAGGGGGAGCCCCAGACCCTTGCACCAGCAACCCAACCTTCAGTTCTTGGCTGATGGGAGTCTGGTGTGGTCGTGCCTCTGACTCCAGCTTTTGTTTTCACTCTGTGTCTTGTGGTGTGGGCTGTCTCTTTCAGGTGGTGCGTGAGCCAGGAGAAGTATTCCACAGTACTCAGGCTGCATGCGCCTAGGGTTCCCTTCCCTAGGTGCACAGTAAGTACTGCCCTTGGGGCCTCCTTCCACAAGTCACCTCGGGATCTACCTGCGCTGTGCCGTTTACTGCTCGGTACTTGGCCGCCCTTGGAATCGGCTGTTTTTTTTTCATGCCCTTGTTTGTCTCTGGGTAGGGGGTAGTTTTCGTCACTGGCAGGGGCACAAGGTACTGCACAGCTGGTTTTTTCCCATAACAGCTGCCGGCTCTGCTGTGTTGCATCGGTTGCTGTGTTGCCAGTTTCCTCTTCGGGTTTTTCGGGGTTCAATGCCTTGATGCCTACCTGAGCCCTCGCTCAATGTGTACAGGGACGCATCGTCTCTTGACTGAAGCTTTGTGACCAGTGCTCACCAGGGCGGCCAGCGGTAGTGGGGTCCGTCCTTCTGTCGGGCTCACAGCACGGTCAGGGAGTTCCCGGTGGTGTGGATGTCGTTTCGGAGGGTTCGAGTTGCTCGTGGATTGACGATCTGACTCCGTTCAGACTGCTCCCTGGTGGTTCATTGCCTGAACCGAGGGGGTTCAATGCGGTCCTTGACTCTTTGAGGCTGGTCGCTTCGGATTTACTCATCTGCTGAGTCTTCAGGGTTTGGCTCTCCTGGTGGTTCACGTCCGGGGG
The DNA here is from genome assembly GCF_040958095.1 of Procambarus clarkii. Lineage (NCBI taxonomy): Eukaryota > Metazoa > Arthropoda > Malacostraca > Decapoda > Cambaridae > Procambarus > Procambarus clarkii. The sequence continues at coordinate 4,888,532 of NC_091159.1, forward strand.
GTATCCAACATCCTGGCAGATGGCCTATCCGTGTTTGTTCCCCTGTCCACAGAATGGACGGTTGACGCCGACTCATTCAGTTGGATCTGCCAGGCATTCGAGTGCCTGGAGGTGGACCTCTTCGTGTCGGCGTGATTGATGCATCTTCCAGTATATGTAGCACTCTTCCCTGACCGCGAGGCTGTTGGGATCGACGCCTTTTGGCAGGACTGGTCGAGGTGGGGGTTCTTGTACCTTTTTCCTCTGGTTCAGCAATTGCTGAAGATCCTAGCTCGCTTGGAGACTTACCAGGGGTGAGTTGTCCTCTTGGCCTCATGGTGGCCGGCCCAGCCTTGGTTTCAGGCGCTGCTTGCTCGGTGTCTGAACCCGAGGGTCTTCCCGTGGCTCCGCCTCTTTCAGCAGAATGGTCCAGCCCGGTATGAGGTTGGTTCGGTCTTCTCGAGTCTTCTCATCTGGAGATTTTGACTCGAGTTTATCATCACTTGTATGGTGCGCAGGTGGCTTCGTTGTTGGTCTCCCACCTGCGTGCTTCGTCTCTGCAACAATATGAAGTTTCTTGGCAGTCCTTCCTGTTCTTCCTATCACTGTGTAGGTGTTCTTCAGTCTCTGATAGGGTTGTTTGTCCTTTCTCTCTTGGCTGTTCCAGGACCGTTATCTTATGCCCAATACAGTCGCCTTGTATCATGAGGTGCTGGCAGAGCCGCTTCAGCTTGCTTTCGGTGTCGATGTTACTTCTGCCCCCATTCTGCAAGCTGTCTCAGGCATTGTCTCACCTCCTGCCTGCTCATGCTCCTCCTGAGTTGTCCTGGTCTTTGGACCGGGTGCTCTCATTTCTTTCTTCTCCTCGGTTTGTTGTGGCTCCTTCCATTCGGGATTGTTTTTCTAAGACTCTTTTTTTTTCCTGTTGGCATTGGCCTCTGGGGGGAGGGGGAGGGTCGGGGAGCTTCATGCTCTCCTCTGGTGCAGGGGTTTATGCTCTTTCGGTCCTGGTGGTCGTTTTGTTTGGTTGCAGCCGTCTCCTTCTTTTCTGGCGAAGAATGAGGCGGCTAATTTCCAGAGGGGGCCTTGGGTTGTTGATGCTTGGTTGGTTAGGCCGGGGGTGCATCATGTGTTGTATCCGGTTGCGGCTCTCCGCCATTATTTGCATGCCACAGCTTCGGTGGCTGGGGATGCGCTTTGGGTTGACCCGGTTTCCCTTCTTCCCTGTTACCGGGCTCGGGTCTCTCAGGTTGTCCGCAGGGTTATTAAGTCTACCCAGCCTGCGGTTTATCCCCGTGCCCATGAGGTGCGTAAGTTTGCTGCTTTGGCTGCCGTCTTTGGCAACATGTCTTGGGTTGACATTTGGGCGCGGGGTTTTTGGAGGTCAAACAGATTCCTGGCAGCTCGCTACCTCGTGAATGTTCCTGGGCCAGGTCAGGCCTGCGTTGCATTGGGTCGGCAGTTGCAGCCAGTTGTCTTGACTTCTGTTGAGGAGTGAGGACGGACCACCTCCCGGGTATGTCCCTGTTTTTCCTTATCTTTGGGTTTTCCTTAGCTCCAGGGAGCTGACGGGGCTTCCCCCAGAAAACCAGCGTTGAATGTAATGAAACGCCATTTTCTGGGTGAGTCCTGGGGGCTCCCGGCATCCCTCCCACACACTGGTCAGCGGTGTTTTTCGCGTTTTTTGACATCAGCCTCCGCAGAGTTGTTCAGACGGTGATGACGTCATGCTCGTTTGCTAATTTTCGTTTGAGGATGTCGGAAAATCCGACACCATTTAATATATCATACAGATAATAGCTGTGTTGTATAAACAAGTTACCCATAGAAAACGTAACTTGTAGTGGAATTACCGTCTAAAGAAAACGGGATATCATCACCACATACCATTATAAATTCACCAGCTATTCTGCTGGGAATTATTCTTAAATACATTAGTCTTTGGACTTTACCATCATAAAAACATCTTATATAAATTAACTTAATTATCAATATTAAAGTAGAGTAAATGTGACCCTTCTATCACTTTCTGAAATCTGGACAATGTAAGCCAGGCGTCAGGGAGGAAGGAGGGCAGCCATTGTTGTGTCACCTCCGAGACGTGTGGAGCAAATTTGGCTCCTATCATATCTGGACAATGTCGGCCAGGCGTCAGTAGTATGGAGTGTTAGACATTGCCATTGTTTATACAAGACCAGAGGCTCACACGGGAGCAAATTCGGCTCCTGTTAAATTTACTTGGACGTAGTGTTATGGAAACCAGAAGTGTACCATTATCAACACGCTGTCTACAAATCAAGTTAAGTGTTCTTTCCGAAACCCATGTATCTTCATTTTTGGCCATTAATGTCATTATATAGGGTGACCCGGTTAGAGCACGTGGAAGCCTCAAACTAAAGGTAATTAAGCCAGGTCTTTATTGTTCCATGTATAGTATTTTCTCTGATATAGCTTGTCATATATAGGTATCTGGCTTCACAGTTAGCGCCCTTTTGACAGGTCAAGACGAGGAAGCAAGATTTTGTGCACCAGTTACTGGGTGATGGAAGCTACCTCAAAGAGGATAATTTGGTGTCTACACCCTAGTTATACCTGGTGGACTAACCTGCTGTACTATAAGATAAGGAACCTTTTCAATGTATGTAGTTAATACTGTAGTTTGATTGGCTGCATATATATTAATTTAATAAACCCCCCTAATGTGTAGAGGATCGATTTGTGAGATTAAGAGATTATTGCAGAAATACAGTCCACTTATCATTATACAAATTGCTATCGAAGTATATAAATTAACGTAAATATAAATTCATATAAATTAAATAAATATAAATCTCACAGGTCGGTTCCCACAGAGGAGTTCTGTCCACTCGTTTGGCTTTCAGTTGCAATAGTTTCACCAGAATAGGGGTTTGTTTTAGGGCGCCTACCTTTCAGGGTGGCTATCCAGGTCGATGGCAGACAGAATGCTCCCAACCACAGGGGAAATTTCTATAGGCAATTGCTACTCGTGCCTCTCTTGAGGGGGCCAGGTTCTGGCTCGTGGTCCCCAGTAGGCAAGAACTCCATGCACTTGACTAATGCCAGAAAGCTAAACATATCTATTCAGCCTGGATAGCTCCAGGGAGCCTCAGGGACTCGCCCAGAAAATGACGTTTCATTACATTCAACGCTTTTTTTTTTTTTTTTGCCCTCAGAGGGGGCGCCAGTCCCCTTGCAGGACAGGGCGATGGGGTGGGGGGGGGAGGCTTGCTCTGTTTGCTCACACCTGGTCCCTTGATTCGTGGGCGTTCGGGTCATGTCCTCCGGCCTATGGTAGCGTTGGGTGGCTTCCTCCTTCTGGGGGTTTCAAGGCTAACAGGGCGGGCTTCTTTCCCTGCGCTCCGTCAGGTCATCTGGAGTCGGTGTGCTTGGGCTTGATCGACTTGACCCTGTCCCTCCAGTGGGGTTCCCGCCTGTTCTAGTGCCAAAATGGGACTATGAATCTGTGGTTCATTATGGACTTGTCCAATCTGAACCCCTGGATTCCTTTCAGATGACCGCTCTATTTCAGGTCTGGCTTCTGTTGGAGCCTGGTGCCTGGTTGGAGTCCCTGGACCTCAGGGGCATGTATTGGCACATTTCAATTCAACCAGGGTTCAGGGACTGGGTAAGTTTTTGGTGACCCATTTGCATCTGCTACGGGTTTTGGTTCTGGCCTACCTCGATGACTGGTTGGTATAGGTTCCCTGCCGGTCTGCTTGTCTGCTCACCAGGGATGTGGTTCTTTTCCCAGCTGGCCAGGTTTGGGTTCCTGGTGAACTGGAGGGAGTCCTGTCTGGTTCCATCCCGGGTTTGGATCTGGTTGGGTCTTGTTTGGGATTCTCGGACTGCTTGCATGTCCCTCCCTCTGGAGGCATTGCTGCGGCTGTGGTCCCGCCTTCTGCTGTTTCTGCGGAAGGAGGGGGGGGGTTCCTGGGTCACTCGGTGGTTACTCGAGCAGTTGTTCAGAAGTCTGCACTTCGCCGTGCTGGTCTACCCGCTGGGTCGGGTTTGGCTTCGGCATCTGTTCTGGTTCATTCAGGAACGCCCCTTCTGCACCTCTTGTGATGGCTGGGTTCTTCCTCCGGGGGCCTTGCATCAGTTGCTGCGTCGCTGTTTTCCTGTTTGGGTTTTTTGGGTCAGTGCCTTGGTGCCTACCCAAGCCCTCGCTTGATGTGTTCATGGACGCGTCATCCCTCAGCTGGGGCTTTATGACCAGTGCTCACCAGGCCGGCCAAGGGTGGTAAGGTCCGTCTTTCCATCGGGCTTACAGCATGGTGCGGGTGTTCGCTGCGGTTTGACTAGTGCTTCGAAGGGTTCGGGTCGCTCGGGGTTCATCTATCTGGCTCCATTTGGACTGTTTCCCAGTGGTTCATTGCCTGCACCGCAGGTGTTCTCTTCGGTCCTTGCATCTTTGGGCTGGTCGCTTCAAGTAGCTCATCTGCTGGCTTCTCTGGGTTTGGCTCTCCATGCGGTTCATATCTGGGGAGTGTCCAAAGTCCTGTCTCGGTTCATTCCCCTGACTATGGAGTGGACAGTCGACACCGACTCCTTCAGTTGGCTCTGCCAGATGTACGGGCTCCCAGAAGTGGACCTCTTCATATCTGCATGGTCTTGGCGTAGCTTCAAGTAGCTCATCTGCTGGCTTCTCTGGGTTTGGCTCTCCGTGCGGTTCATATCTGGGGAGTGTCCAACATCCTGTCTCGGTTCATTCCCCTGTCTATGGAGTGGAGAGTTGACACCGACTCCTTCAGTTGGCTCTACCAGATGTACGGGCTCCCGGAAGTGGACCTTTTTGCGTCGCCATGGTCTTGGCATCTCCTGGTATATGTGGCGCCTTCCTCGACTGTGAGGCTTTCGCAGTGGATGCCTTTCGGCATGTCTGGTCGAGGTGGAGTTACCTGTTTCTCTTTCCCCCTGTTCCAGCTGTTGCTTTGGGTTCTGGCTCAGTTGGAGTCTTACCACAGGAGAGTAGTCCTAGTGGCCTCTTGGTGACCGGCCCACCCTTGGTTTAGGGGCTGCCTGCACGGTGCCCGAACCCGGGGCATTTTCCACGGCTCCACCTCTTCCATCCAGCTGGTCAGGCCAGTCCCATACACAGCTGGTTTCATCTTCTCCACTCTTCATGTCTGGTCTTTTTGACACAGGTTATCACCATTTGTATGGTGATCAGGTGGCCTCGTTGATAGTGTCCCATCTGAGAGCTTTGTCTTGACAACAGTATGAAGTTTCCTGGCATTCTTTCCACTAGTTTCTCTTTTTTTTATAGGTTGTCTTCTCTGTCTGATTAGGTTGTCTTGTTCTTTCTGTCTTGGCTTTTTCAGGACTGTCATTTAATGCCTAATACTGTCGCCTCGTATAGTGTGGTGCTGGTGGAGCCGCTCCACCTTGTGTTCGAAGTGGATGTTACTTCTGGTCAGTTTCGTAAGCTTTCTTGTGCTTTGTTTCACTTCCGGCCTGCTCATGCGCTGCCTGAGCCGTCCTGGTCCTTGGACAGGGTGTTCTTCTATCTTTCTTCTCCTCGGTTCATGGTGGCCCTTTCAGTTCAAGATTGTTTTTCCAAGGCTCTGTTTCGTTTGGCATTGGCCTCTGGGGGTCAGGATGGTGAGCTTCATGCTGGCCTTCAGCACAGAGGTTTCTGCTCCTTCAGTCCTGGTAGTCGGTGTGTTCGGTTGCAGCCTTCTTCGTCTTTTCTGGTGAAGAATGGGACGGCTGCTTTCCGGAGGGGTCCTCCAGTTATTGATGCTGGTCAGGCTGAGGGTGCATCATGCCTTGTGTCTGGTTGCAGCTCTTTGCCATTACCTGCATGCTTTGGCTTTTGTGGCTGGGGATTCACTTTGGGTTGATCCAGTTTCCTCATTCCCTGTTCCAGGGCTCGGGTCTCCCAGGTTGTCCACAGAGTTGTTGAATCTAGATAGCCTGTTGTCTACCGTCGTCGAGCCCATGACATTTAGAAGTTTGCTGGATTGGCTGCCGTGTTTAACACCATGTCTTGGACTGATATTTGGGCACGGGGATTTTGTAGGTTAAATAGGGTCCTGGTGGCCTGATATTTGGTTACCATTCCTGGGCCTGGGCATTCTTGTGTTGCTTTGGGTCGCAGGGTGCAGCCTGTTGTCCCGACTTCGAGTTGAGGGGTGTGTAGCGGCCGCATCCCGGGTAATTCCCTTTTTTCTTTGTTTTATGGTTATGTAGCTCCAGGGAGCCGAAGTGGCTCCCCACAGAAAACCTGGGTGAATCCCGGAGGTTTCCTGGCACCCTCCCTCCCTCCGGTCAGTGGTTTTTGCATTATTTTGATGCTTAGCTTCTAAACTGGAGTTGCTAGATAGCCAGCATGGGGGGGGGCAGTTCTTGGCTCCTCCCTTCCCCTCCCCCTCCTGGGGAAGGGAGGGCAGCGCGGACAAACGGCACGGCGGAGTGGTGTGACATTTTGTTTGTTTGCTTGTTTCCTTGGGAATTGAAGAAGTTCTGCCTCTCTGTTTGGTTTTCGGTTGCAATTTTCTTACCATGTGGGGTCTGTTTTGTTATGCCATCCTTTCTGGGTGCCTAATCCCAGTCGATGGCAGATAAGGAAAAGCCCCAACCACAGGGAAAAGGAGCTTCCAGGGTCATTGCTCCCTGTGCCTTTATGAGAAGGCCAGGTTCTGGCTTATGGTCCCAGTAGGCTGAACTCCATTAACTAAAGCCCTGGTCTAATGTATTGCATATTAACCCAATAGCTCCAGGAAGTCTCAAGTGCTCACCCAGAAAATGGCATTTCATTACATTCAATGCTGTTTTTTTTGTGAGAAGATTTTCAGTATTTCTACCTGCCATTTCTCTGTATTATTTATATAGCGCATTAATACATCATCATGTTTGGCAGGTATGATGCAAGAAATATGACAGAAAAGGATTTAGAAGAAGATGCAATAAAAAAGCTTTATGAAGTCTATGTATGGGCCAACCAGAAGGCAGAATCGGATCCCAACATAAGCAATAGAGCTCGGGAGATATTTAATAAAATGGAACAAGGGGATGAAAATGAACTTAAAGCATGGGAGATATTTAGAAATCTATCTATAAAAGATTTTAAACGTGTGTATGCTCGTCTGAATGTAAACTTTGATGAATTTCATGGTGAAAGCATGTATAAAGCAAAAAAATGTCAAGATGTGTTGAATCAAATGGAACAGAAAGGTTTATTAGAGACTTTAGATGATGGCAGGAAAGTGTATGAGGTAAATCCAAAGCAAAGAGTGACCATTGTCAAGAGTGATGGGTCTAGTATATACCTCTCAAGAGACATTGCTGGAGCTATAGATAGACAAGAAAAGTACAATTTTACGAAAATGTATTATGTCGTAGATAACTCTCAATCTGATCATTTTGTTGCCTTATTTAGCATTATGAGAAAGATGGGTTTTGACTGGGCAGATAATATGAGGCATATCAAATTTGGACGAATTCAGGGAATGAGTACACGCAAAGGAACAACTGTTTTCCTGCAGGATCTTCTTGATGAAGCACAAGCAATCATGATGCAGAAACAGCAGGAGACAGAAAGTAAGTGACAGCCTGTTAATTACAGTAATGATTGGAAAAGATTAAGGATGCTGCATATGTGTGAGGTAAATAATAGGAAGGGGAACCTAATCTGCATGGGGGTAGAGAGCAAGCATTGACATTCCAGAGGAATGTCAGCACATACAGATAGAATGATATAAGAATAAGGACACATTTTATTTAAATTTAACTTATAATTATTTTCTGGGGGGGCAGGAGCCCCTTGTTCAGGAGTCCCTAGGTCCAGGAGTGCCCTGTACCATTATCAAGTCAGTTGATAATAGTCCAGGACGGACCGAAATGTCGTCTTTTCATCTTTTATTATGTGGTTTGGTCAACAAACAAATGTCATATAATGAAATGCAGAATAAGGAAGAACAGGCCACACTTAACCTACAAATCATTTTCTACACTAGCAAATTTCAGAACCACATTTGAAAGCAGTCCCTGTGGTAAAGTGGTAACACACTTGCCTGGCGTTTCACGAGCTCTTTGGCCTGGGTTCCTATCCTGGCTGGGGAGGATTTACTGGGCACCATTCCTTAACTGTAGCCTCTGTTCACCCAGCAGTGAATGGATACCTGGTTGTTAAACGATTTGGCATGTCGTTTTCCAGGGAAAATTAGGATTAACCACCACACTGCACAGAGCGCCTTGAGGTGCTAGATGGGTGCTGCACCTCAGGGCAAAATTGCCTCAGCACATGGTGACTCGGGTACGAAAAGGATGCCTGAGGCCTCCAGTGATCATCCGTCATTTTGAAAAAAAATTCCGGGATGGCCCACAGCCTTGGGGTAGCCTTAGTTTCAATGTAGCAACCAAGTCTGATGCCTCATCTACAAGCTCCCAGTCCACGCTCAGCTGCTGTGTTGCAAAACACATCTCAGAGGAGGGAATACGAGACACATTGTTTGGTGATGGACCAATTACCGATGACTTAGACTACAGTCCAGAGAAAGACCTAACACAGAGGTCTGACATGTGTGATAGGGAGAATACAGTGGACGATGTCGAGAGTGTGTACATTACACGCGCCTCGCCTGGCCTTCCACGCTGCCCTGGGTCAACACTGCTAGAGTTACCATCACTATCTGTGTCACCTGACACAGGTGACAGATAAAAAACAGGCCAAAAATATATACGATGTACATTTAAGAAATAAATCTGGGTTACAGGTCTGTTGATGGTTAGGTTTACGGAGTCAGCCGGTCCCTCCCCCACCACCGACACACCTTCCCCCCCCAACCCCTAACCCATACACACATGCTCTCAAAGGTCATGTGGTTCACCTCAACACCCATTCATCGCTGCCTGCCTGCCTGCCTGCCTGCCTGCCTGCCTGCCTGCCTGCCTGCCTGCCTGCCTGCCTGCCTGCCTGCCTGCCTGCCTGCCTGCCTGCCTGCCTGCCTGCCAGCCAGCCAGCCAGCCAGCCAGCCAGCCAGCTAGCCAGCCTGCCAGCCTGCCAGCCAGCCAGCCAGCCAGCCAGCCAGCCAGCCAGCCAGCCAGCCAGCCAGCCAGCCAGCCAGCCAGCCAGCCAGCCAGCCAGCCAGCCAGCCAGCCTGCCTGCCTTGCCTGCCGCCTCCTCTGCCAGCCTGCCTGCCTGCCTCTCTGTCTGCCAGCCTGCCTGCCTCTTTGCCTGCCAGCCTGCCTGTCTCTCTGCCTGCCAGCCTGCCTGCCTGCCTTTCTCTCCCTAATTCGCCCATCCTCCCTCACTACTTCCCTCCCTTCCTGCCTACCTCCCCCTCCCTCCTAGCATCTCTCCCTCCCTCCCTTTCTCACTAATTCTCCCCCTCTCTCACTTGCTCATACTGCCTCCCACCTAAGCTTCCCCATCCATCTACCCACCAGTCGGCCATCACTGACGCAATGCGTGCATTTGGAGCCGACATGGTGCACAGATGTTTCTTGATTGTACAGATATGTAAAACAAAAGCACAGAAGGAACATTCCAGCCTCAAGACAATTCAAAATAATATGAATAATAGGCTGTGAATCTGTGAAGTCACAGTGGGCAAACTGGACCATCTCCCACCCACCACCACAGGCCGGCGCGACGCTTGGTGGACCCTTCCTACCCGAACAAAGTTCGGGTAGCATGACTCCCCAACCCCAATCGGGAAACTGGAAGTTTTGGATAACTAAAGTTCGGAAACCAAGTGGTGCTCTGTATCCCGATTCAAATTTTCCAAACAAATCGGGCTTGTAACCCAAAAAGTTCATAAACAGGGACGCTCATAACCTGAGGTACCACTGTATATAATTACTGCCCAAATATCACACACAACACAGCAATAAATTTCCAAGAAATTAAGGCACTGACACAATATTACATAACAGGTTAATCAGTTAAATTAATCACCATAAATCACCCCTTACCTAGCCGTGGCTTCCTGGATTCACTGCAATGAGATAAACACATACAAGGCACAAAATGGATACAGCACGGTGTAACTGAACTGTACTAATTTATACACAATAGTCCTCAGACTCTCAGTTGTGTTCCCAGGTGTAATTCATACACTCTTAAAAGATGTACTGACAGCCATCCCCCACAGACTGTAGTCATTCATTACAGGTGCAAACTCACACAGCTTCTGCTTTCTTCACCTAAATCAGATGCCGAGGACAACGACAGTTGGACTCCTGACTTCGAGTCAGTTTTAGAGACTTGGGCACAATACATAAATACAGTATGAGTACTCACTTTAACCGGTCTTCCCACATTCACTCATCTACTCCCTTTTATGCACTGAAGCTGAAGTACTGAAGAGCTGAAGATTCACCAACTTCCTACACGTGGCTATGGAGACCACGGAGGATGACCAGGTGTTTGAACACGGGGTGCTGAATGATGAACACTATGATGCGACCCCAGGGTGGCGGCCAGGTGAATCGGTGGAGGATGGCAACCTCACAAAGCTCATGGATGTTTTATACACACACACACACACACACACACACACACACACACACACACACACACACACACACACACACACACACGCGAAATTCATTTTCGCGAACAGAGTGGCAGACGGAACAAGTTAGGTGAGAAGGTGGTGGAGGCCAAGACTGTCAGTAGTTTCAAAGCGTTATATGACAAAGAGTGCTGGGAAGACGGGACACCACGAGCGTAGCTCTCATCCTGTAACTACACTTAGGTAATTACACACACACACACAGGAATGGGCTGCACTCGTACTAGGTATGGTATCGTGAGAGGAAATGGTGACACTGAGGTGGAATTTCCAATGTCCAAAACAGTGGATTATAATTACCAAAAATTACTACAGAAAGCTTTCCTCATTCACTAGAGAGCCTTCCCTAATTCCACCTTTGCCAGGTATCTTAATCAATAGTATGGATGACAATCGATGCGGGCAATAAACATGGATAAAAAACGAATAGTCTGTTGCCTCTGTTGAATCATGTGTTTGATGACTACTGATCTCATCAATCCTAAATTAATCCCACACTCCTGCAAATTGGATTGTGCTTCAATCTCACGATAGTGGGAATCAAAGGATGAATAGAAATGGATGTTGACGTTGCAAGGATAAAGATTGTAACTATTAGCCAATTAGCTACAATCCTTCACGTTCAGTTTGAAAAATCACGATGCCCAGAATGATTTTCGCAGGCCAAGGCAGGACCGGGGCAGGCTGGTCCCCTTTGTCTTGATTCCACCAATCACAGCGTAGCATGCCAAAGACCTAGGGGCCACTACCACTCGGCGCTTTCCCCTTGTCACGTGACCCTGTTGACGTCATGACATCCAGCCGCTTCACTGAGATAGCGAGGGCAGCCATTGGCTCCTCACTGCAAGCTTCCTCTCTCTCTCTGCCTACACTCTTTTTACATGTAAAACATCCTAATGACTGTAACTCTGCCCACAGATGCGCTTCAGTGGCCCCTGTAGTCTTCATGCAATGGTCTGGCGCTACACTACCCATAGACTCCAAACAAGAAATGTTTCGGGGAAAATTTCAGAATCTAGAAAAGAGTGCACGACTGTACACTGTGTCTGAGTGCACAGTAATGGTTTAAGCACTCCCACAGTCTAGAAGCCAGCTGGAAATTCCATTCCCTAACACTTATTTACCACACATATCTTCTTACTGTAGAATTGAAGGTTGCTCTCATCAGACATCAGCATTACTAGACTTTTACATATTGTTTTCAATAAGTAAAAAATGACTATCTCACTGTGTCCTGTATTCTATAACTAATTTGAGTTCTTAGGTCAATACATATTGTGATAAATATTGAAGTTGTGTGTAAAAAAATTTCATTAATCCCTAGGCTGCATTTCATTTTATGTATGCTATTATATAAATCTAATAACTGCTCTTTACTTAAAAATTATTGTATACTTAAATTTTCAGCAACAAGAGATAATGTAAGACTCAGTGGAGCTGAAACAGCAGACAGAGTAGCAACATCCTGTGTATTAATTGGGGACATGAAGCAACGCCGCCAAAGAGATTATGTGTTTTCATGGGACAAGGCACTTCAAGTAAGATTGGCCTTACTAAGCTATTGCACTTGATTGTGTTGGTAAATATCCCTTACTACAGACATGCTTTCTTGAAGTGAGCAGTAGGTGCCTCCAGGTTGAGATTTGAGGCAGCCTTCTTGGGAAGCAACTTGGTGAGTTTTCCCTCTTCCTTAGTCAATGCAGGTGTTCTACCCAGAAGCAATGTGATAAGCACCTCTCTGATTTCCTTTTCACCCTTCTTTCACTTAGGGCACCAAGTTGGAGGGTATTTTCCTTCATGCATTACTTCTCTTCTCAGTATAAAATGAACTTTGCTTTTATTTGTCACTTAGGAAATAGTATGTATCTTATATTGATGTTGAAAACCATTCTTCCAAATATTTTTATTCTTCCTCCTCCTCCTTTCATCGCAGGTGCTGAGACACCTTCAACTTTTGCTTACAAGAGACAAGAACTGTGTATCCTAATTGAATCCAGCTCTTGGTGAATATGTATCTATGTCTTCATCCTGGTTACACCACAAGGTCCCTAATTACTCTCAGCTTGATGAAAATGCCTTGTGTCCCTGGGAAATGGCATCTTTCTGTTTCTCTAGGCCTTCAAGTGGAAGGAATCTCATCCGTCTTTCATGTTGGTCTGGCTATTATCATTTTGTTTTCCCTTGTTCTACTGTAACAAGCAAAATGTTGTCTTGAAATCAAGTCAACTCTTGTCTTATTTTTTTATATTTGACTGCCATTTAATAGATAAATATGGTAATTGTCTATTTTATTAATGTGCTCCATCCTTAACATGTATTCCCAAATCCACAGTGCAAAGTTGCTATTTTTTATCTTGTAGCAATGAGGAATCTTCTTGACATAAATGGCAATATTAATACATCATGCAAACCAAACTTATTAATTGTATAAGGTTCACTGCTCTAATTTTTGATAGATAGGGTTCTTAAAGCAAAGGCTATTTGTAACCTGCACAATTTATAAGTATTTTCTGTAGGGAGCCCTTCCAGTTCCCAGGAGCTATCATGCTAATATGCAATTCATATAACCAGGGCATTAATAAAAAGAGTCCAGCCTACCGGGACCACAAGCCAGGACATCTTTGTGGTGTGCTCTGCTGTTCATGGTGTTGTGGTCAGGTGTACCTAAAGTGTTCCGGGACTGCATGTGCTTAGAGCAGCTTCTCGTCTTAATTGCCTTTCCTGTGGCCAGTTTATGACACCTAGCGGTTCTGCGATTTACCCGGTCATGGTGGCCCTTCTATGTCTGCTAGGTATTTGGGTGTTGGCCCACCTTGACCTGTTCTGGTTCATTTGGGGATGCCCCTTCCACCTCTCTCGCGATCCCTGGGTTTGGCCTCCGGGGATCTTGTGTCGATTGCTGCATCACCGGCTACTTCTTTGGTTTTTTTGGGGTTCAGTGACTTGGCGCCTACTCGAGCCCTCGCTCGATGTGTTCACGGATGCGTGAATGCGGTCTCATGGACGCTGTCAATGCTTCTTTGGGGCCGGTCGCTTCGAGTGGCCCATCTTCTGGTTATGTGGGTGTTTGGCTCTCTGTGCAGTTCACATCCGGGAAGTGTCCAATGTCCTGGTGGAGAGCCTGTTTCAATTCATTTCCCTATTCACAGAATGAATGGACAGTCGACGCTGACTTCTTCAGTTGGCTCTGCTGGACATATGGGCTCCCAGAGGTGGACCTCTTCGCATCGGCGTGGTCTCAGTGTCTCCCAATATTTGTGGCACCCTTCCCCGGCCGTGGAGTGTTCACGGTGGACGCCTTTTCTGGGGGGAGCCCCGTCGGCTCCCCGGAGCTATCCCAGGCTGATATGCTAATGTCAGACTTTGGCATCAGTCATGTGTATGGAGTTCTTAGGCCTACCGGGGACCACGGCCAGAACCGGGCCCCCTCAGAGAGGCAAGGGGAGCAATGGCCTATAGAAGCCCCCGTGTGGTTGGAAGCATTCTATGTCTGCCATCGACCGGAGCAGGCACCCAGAAAGGTAAGCGCCTCAAAACAAACCCCTATTCTGGTTAAAATTGCTACCAAAAGCCGAACTAGTGGATAGAACTCCCCAACCGAAATCAAGCAAACTAGTGTGACGTCACACACCGCCGCACCGCTGTCTGCGCAGCTCCCCCCTCCCCGGGAGGGGGAAAGGGGAGCCCCAGACCCCCCACGCCGGCTACCCACACCTCAGTTCTTGAGGCTGATGCTATAGGCGATGGTCGTGTGCTCTGGCTCCGGTGTCGCTACTGCACTGTGCTTTGCGTGTGGTGTTGGTTTTGTGGGTGCGAGAGCCAGGAGTTATCTTCAGTATTCGGGCTGCATGCGCCTAGGGCTGCCTTCCCTAGGTGCCCTGTAAGTACTGCCCTTGGGGCTTGGGGCCACCTTCCACAGGCTCCTCGCGGTCTGCCTCTGCTGGTCCGTTTTGGCTTTCGGTTTTTCGGCCGCCTGTTGGGCTCTTGGGTGCTCTGTTCTCCCTTGTTACCGGCAGGTAAGAGGCAGTTTGCATTGGTAGGGGCGCAGGGTGCTGCTCAGCTTGTATTTCCCGACATCGCGGCCGGCTCTGTTCCTTGGGGTTCGCTGTCCTCTTGCGGGGTTTTGTTTTTCTTTTTGTTTTTGCCTGGTGGGGGTTTTGTCATTTTATTCAGTTTGTTTTTGCCCTTCCACTGTTCTCCTCGGTGGCGCCCCCTGCTAGTTCCACATGAGTGTACACGTCCCTGGGGTTCAGCTTTAGTAGTTTGCTTGGTAGTTTTGGGCGCCGGTTTGCAGCACCCTGCCTGGGATTACCTGAGTGCGAGTCCTCTTAAAGTAAACGCTCAGGACCCTGGAAATTCCCTAGGGGGCGCGTGAGTCCAATGGATGTGACCCAGGAGTCCCCACTCGCTGTTTGCGAGTTTGAGGGTTGCTCGGTCCCCTTGTCTCAGGGTGACCCTCATTGTTTTTGCCTCTGCCACGCTGCCTGTTGGGTCGGTGATACTTTCGACCCTGAGTCCTGTGAGTGTTGCTGCTTGCTTGTGACTCAATTTACCCAATCCTCTGATGATTCTATTCGGGTACAGGCGGCGCGTGCGTTGCAGTCTCGGTTTCGTCTGTTGCAACGTGCTCAGATGGTTGCTCACCCGGATGCCCCGGGGCTGCCCCGCTTTGCTTTTCGAGACCCGGACTTGGGGGTGGGGGTCGCTTCGATCCTGGTTCAGTCCGCACCTCCTCGTCCTTCCCCTTCTGTTCGTTCTGGCCCCCCCCCCCTGCTTCCGGCCCCGAAGCGTCTGAGGGTTTCGGGGTCGGAGCAGGGGTTACTTGATCTCGAGACTCGGGCAGCTTCGGTGGGGTGCGCCTTCCGGGGGGGCCGGAAGAGGCATTCGAGTCTTGTCTCCCGGCCGAAGCTTCTGGGTCTGACCAGTGGGCCCCCCTTCCTCCAGCTTTTCCGGCTGCTCCGTCCTTGTCTTGTGGGGTCGGGGCTTGGGGAGAGGACTCGGCCTCGGGTCCTGTAGTGAAGGACCTCGAGGCTGGGGAGGGGCTGACTTGGGGGCCTTGGGCCCTGCTGGACCCCGCCTGGGTTTTTCTTCCCTCTGAGCGGGGCTTATTGTTACAAGGAGTGGGGTTTTCTTTTCCCCCCTCTGCGTACGAGTTGGATTTGGTGTCGGCCCCTCCCCGGGTTCGGTTCCGTGTTCCCCCGGGTACGTCGGTTCCGTCCTTCTGGAGGTTTTCGGCTTATCGCATCCAACCTGGTGTGGTGCGAGCGGCCTTTGCAGCTTACCTCCTGCGTGACCCGGATCATGCCTCAGAAATGGATCCATCCGCATTCGGGTTTGGGACTTCGTTCCCTTTCTGGCTCCGTTACGAGGTTCTGGAGTCATCCTGGCTAGCAGACTGCCCCTTGTTTGTTCTGGATTCCTGGCATTCCTTCTGTCGTTCCCGCACGCTGGAGTGGCGGGAAGCTTCCACGGTGCTTCAGGTTTTCCTGGGGGGCGAGCTTGAGTACCTGAATGAGTGCTTGTTTGCCCCTGCCCTTCCCCGCGATGTGGGCGTTATTCAGCTCCATGTGCAGGTTCCCTCCCTTTCGGCGGCACTCGTTGTGAAGGACTTGCGCGCCCGGGGCCTTTTGGCTTCGGCCTTGCGGTTCTTTTCCCTCCTGGAGCTGTCTTCGGATTGGCTCGTGGAGGATGTGAGGACGCTTGGGTCCGTCCCGGGGTCCGGCACCTTGTCCTCGGCTGCGCGTTCGTCGGCTGCCTTGTTGAAGCTGTTCACGCCGATTTTGCGGGATGCGGTTTCCCTGTTTTATGCTTCCCGTCTCGCGTGTCGGCAGGCGGTGCTGGGTTCCTCCGTGGAATCTGCTTGGGCTCTGGCTCTTAGGCGTTCTTCACCTTTTTGTCCTCTTCTGTTTGAGGAGTTGGCCGTGGCGCAGTTTATTCAGGCTGCGTCGGCAGCTTGTCGTCCGATGTCGGACGTGTTGGTTTTCCGGGGGTCCCGGGGTGGGTCTTCCCAGAAAGGTCGTGCCAGGGCTCGGGGTTCCTCTTGTCGTGGTAGGCCTCTGGTGTCAGGTTCGGGGTTGGCTCCTCCCTCGTCTGGTCGGCGCGGTGTTCGCGCTGTGCGGGGTTCTGGGTCTCGTAAGGGTCGCCGGCCCTTTCGCGGTTTGCCCCCATGACAGGGTGATGGGGGGGCGGCTTGCACTGTTCGCCCGTGCCTGGTCCCACGATTCGTGGGCCTTTCGGGTCGTGTCTCGCGGCCTGTGGTGGCGTTGGGTGGCCCCTCCCCCCTTTGGGGGGTCGGGGCTGGCAGGGCAGGTTTCTGTCGAGTCGTCTTGGAGTGGGTACGCTTGGGCGTCGTCGAAACGACGTCGTCCCTCAGATGGGTTTCCCGTCTGTTTCCGGTTCCGAAACGGGACTGCGCGAACCTGCGGTTCATTCTGGACTTGTCCTGTCTAAACCCCTGGGTTCATTGCCCCTCCTTTCGGATGACTACGCTGTCTCAGGTTCGGCTCCTCTTGGAGCCGGGAGTTTGGATGGTGTCCCTGGACCTCCGGGACGCTTATTGGCATGTCCCGATTCATCCACGGTTCAGGGACTGGCTCGGTTTTGTTGTGGGGCGTCTGAGTTACCGGTTTCGGAACTTCGCGATGGTGGTCTACCCGCCGGGTCGGGTTTGGCTTCGACGGCTGTTCTGGTTCCTTCGGGGTTCCCCCTTCCGCCTCTCTCACGATCGCAGAGTTCGACCCCGTGGGCCTTGCGTCGGTTGCTGCGTCACCGGCTTCCTCTTCGGGTTTTTCGGGGTTCAGTGCCTTGGCGCCTACCCGAGCCCTCGCTCGATGTGTACACGGATGCGTCGTCTCTCGGCTGGGGTTTTGTGACCAGTGCTCACCAGGCCGGCCAGGGGCGTTGGGATCCGTCCTTCCGTCGAGCTCATAGCACGGTGCGGGAGTTCGCGGCAATGTGGTTTGCTCTGGGGAGGATTCGGGTGGCCCGCGGATCGACGATTTGGCTCCATTCGGACTGCTCTCCGGTGGTTCATTGCCTGAACCGCGGGGGTTCGATGCGGTCCTTGTCTCTTTGGGGTTGGTCGCTTCGGGTGACTCGTCTGCTGAGTTCTCGGGGTTTGGCTCTCCTGGCGGTTCACGTACGGGGCGTGTCCAACATCTTGGCCGACGCCCTGTCTCGCTTCGTTCCCCTCTCCATGGAGTGGACGGTCGACGACGAGTCCTTCCGTTGACTTTGCCAGACGTTCGGGCGCCCCGAGGTGGACCTCTTCGCGTTGGCATGGTCGCGGCGTCTTCCCGTTTATGCGGCGCCCTTCCCCGATCGCGAGGCCGTCGGGGTCGATGCCTTTCGGCTAGACTGGTCGAGGTGGGGGTTCCTGTACCTCTTTCCCCCGGTTCGGCTGTTGCTCCAGGTCCTGACTCGCTTAGAGACTTACCAGGGGAGAGTTGTCCTTCTGGCCCCTTGGTGGCTGGCCCAGCCTTGGTTTCAGGCGCTGGTTGCTCGGTGTCCTCGGTGGCCGGTACGTCACGTGGCTGGTTCGATCTTCTCCTCGAGTCTTCGCGTATGGTTTTTTTGACTCGAGTCTATCATCATCTCTATGGTGATCAGGTGGCCTCCTTGTTGGTGTCCCACCTGAGGGCTTCTCGGCGACAGTATGAAGTTTCCCGGTGGTCCTTCCGTTTCTTTTTGCGTCTTCATCGTGTTAGTTCCTTGTCTGTTCGGGTGGTCTTGTCCTTCCTCTCGTGGTTGTTTCAGGACCGTCATCTTATGCCTAACACTGTCGCTTCGTATCGTGCGGCGCTGGCGGAGCCGCTTCAGCTTGCTTTCGGTATCGATGTTACGTCTACGCCGTGCGCAAGCTGTCTCGTGCATTGTTTCACCTCCGGCCTGCTCATGCGTCGCCTGAGCTATCCTGGTCTTTGGACAGAGTGCTCGCTTTCCTTTCGTCTCCTCGTTTCGTTGTGGCCCCTTCGGTCCAGGATTGTTTTTCCAAGGCACTTTTCTTGTTGGCTTTGGCCTCTGGGGGTCGGGTAGGGGAGCTTCATGCTCTCCTCCGGCACAGGGGTTTCTGCTCTTTTGGTCGTGGTGATTGTTTTGTTCGTTTGCAGCCGTCTCCTTCTTTTCTGGAGAAGAATGAGACTGCTGCGTTCCGGAGGGGTTCATGGGTGGTTGATGCTTGGTTGGTCAGGCCGGGGGTGCATCATGTTTTGTGTCCGGTTGCGGCGCTTCGCCGTTATTTGTGCGCCACAGCTTCTGTGTCTGGGGACGCGCTGTGGGTTGATCCGGTTTCCCTTCTTCCCTGTTCACGGGTTTGGGTCTCCTAGGTCGTCCGCAGGGTTATTAAGTCCAGCCAGCCTGCGTTCTATCCCCGTGCCCATGACGTTCGTAAGTTCGCGGCTCTTGCTGCTGTCTTTGGAAATATGTCTTGGTCTGATATTCGGGCGCGGTGATTTTGGCGGTTGAACAGGGTCCTGGCTGCTCGTTACCTTGTGAATGTCCCTGGGCCCCGTCGGGCCTGTGTTGCTTTGGGTCGGCGGTTGCAGCCAGTTGTCTCGGCTTCGAGTTGAGGAGTGAGCGACGACCGCCTCCCGGGTAAGTCCCTCTTTTTTCTGTCTGGGTAGTTAGCTCCGGGGAGCCGACGGGGCTCCCCCCAGAAAACCAGCGTTGAATGTAATGAAACGCCATTTTCTGGGTGAGTCCCGGAGGCTCCCCGGCATCCCTCCCTCCCTCCGGTCGGCAGTTTTTCGCGTTTTTGACATCCAGCCTCAAGAACTGAGGTGTGGGTAGCCGGCGTGGGGGGTCTGGGGCTCCCCCTTCCCCCTCCCGGGGAGGGGGGGAGCTGCGCAGACAGCGGCGCGGCGGTGTGTGACATCACACTAGTTTGCTTGTTTTCGGTTGGGGAGTTCTATCCACTAGTTCGGCTTTTGGTAGCAATTTTAACCAGAATAGGGGTTTGTTTTGAGGCGCTTACCTTTCTGGGTGCCTGTTTCGGTCGATGGCAGACATAGAATGCTTCCAACCACACGGGAGCTTCTATAGGCCATTGCTCCCCTTGCCTCTCTGAGGGGGCCCGGTTCTGGCCGTGGTCCCCGGTAGGCCTAAGAACTCCATACACATGGCTGATGCCAAAGTCTGACATTAGCATATCAGCCTGGGATACCTCCGGGGAGCCTCCGGGACTCACCCAGAAAATGGCGTTTCATTACATTCAACGCTGGTTTTTTTCCACCGGAAGGCACGGTGGACGCCTTCCCACCTTGACCAGTGGGGTTACCTATACCTCTTCCCCCCCTTCCTTTCCAGCTGTTGCTTCGGGTTCTGGCTTTGTTGAATGCTTACCAAAAGAGTAGTCCTCGTGGCCCCTTGGTGGCCAGCCTAGCCTTGATTTCAGTGCTGATTGCCTGGTGTCCGAACCCAGGGCATTTTAAGCGTCCAGGGTGGACGCCTTCCCACTTTGACCAGTGGGGTTACCTGTACTTCTTTTCCCCTATCCAGCTGTTGCTTCAGATTCTGGCTTTGTTGAAGTCAGAGGAGAATAGTCCTCATGGCCTCTAGATGGCCAGCCCAGCTATGATTTCTGGTGCTGCTTGCCTGGTGTCCAAACCCAGAGCATTTTCCGCGGCTCTGCCTCTTCCAGCAAATCGGACCGGTTCTGTACAAGGTTGGTTCGGTTTTCTCCTTCGCTCTTTGCATCTGGTCTTTTTGATGAGGGTTTATCACCATCTCTGTGGTGATCAGGTGGCTTCGTTGATGGTGTCCCACCTGAGAGCTTCGTCTTGGTGACAGTATGAAGTTTCTTGGTGTTCTTTGTGCCATATTCTCTCTCTTTGTAGGTTGTCTTCTTTTTCTGATCGGGTTGTCTTGTCCTTTTTTTCTTGGCTTTTTCAGGACTGTCATTTGATGCTGGATACTGTAGTCTTGTATCGTGTGCCACTAGCAGAGCCGCTCTAGCTTGCGTTTGGGGTAGATGTCACTTCTGCCTCTTTCCGCAAGTTTTCTCATGCTTTGTTTCACCTGCGGCCTGCTCATGCGCCGCCTTAGCTGTCCTGGTCTTTGGACAGGGTGCTCTCATATATCTCTCCTCCTCCTGTTCATGGTGGCCTCCTCAGATCAAGATGGTTTTCCCAAGGCTCTCTTTGTGTTGGCTGTTGGCCCCTTAGGGTCAGGTTGGTGAGCTCCATGATCTCTGGTACAGGGGTTTCTGCTCTTTTGGTCCTGGTCATTGGTTTGTACGGTTACAGCCTTCTCCTTCTTTCCTGGCGAAGGACGAGACAGCTGCTTTCCGGAGGGGTCCTTGGGTCATTGATGCTTGGTTGGTCAGGCGGGGGGTGCATCATGTCTTGTGTCCGGTTGCGGCTCTTCACTGTTACCTGCGCACCTCAGCTTCTGTGGCTGGAGTTGCATTTTGGGTTGATCCAGTTTTCCATATTTCCTGTTCAAGAGCTCAGGTCTCCCAGGTCATTCACAGGGTTATTAAGTATAGCCAGTCTGTGGTCTATCCTCGTGTCCATGACGTTCGAAAGTTTGCTGCTTTGGCTGCCATCTTGGGCAACATGTCTTGGGCTGATATTGGGGCATGGGGATTTTGGAGGTTGAACAGGGTCCTGGCCACCCGTTATTTGGTTAACGTTCCTGGGCCTGGGTGTTCTTGTGTTGCTTTGGGTTGGAAGTTGCATCCCGTTCTCTCGGCTTCGCGTTTAGGAGTGTGTGGCGGCCGCCTCCCGGGTAAGTCCCCTCTTTTCCTTATCTTTGAATATGTAGCTCCCGGGAGCTGAACGGGCTTCCCACAGAAAACCAGCATTAAAGTTATGAAATTCCATTTTCTGGGTGAGCCCCGGAGGGTCCTTAACAACCTTCCCTCCCTCCGGTCGGGGTTTTTCGCGTGGTTGATACTTAGCCTCTAAACTGGAGTGGCTGAGTCACTGGCACCGTTGGTGGTTGCGCGGATGAGTGATGCGGCGATGTAATGTGACGTTTGCTTCTTTGCTTGTTTCGTTTGGATCGGAGAGAGTTCTGCCTCTCTGTTCGGTTTTCATTTGCAATTTTCTTACCCTGTGTTGTCTGTTTTATTATGCCTACCTTTCTGAATACCTAACCCCAGTTGATGGCAGATAAGGAAAATCCCCAACAGAGGGTGGGGGGGGTTTCCAGGGCCACTGCTCCCAATGCCTCTTTGAGGGAGCCAAGTTCTGGCTTGTGGTCCCCGGTAGGCTGAACACCATAGACTAATGCCCCGGTCTAATGATTCACATATTTGGCCGATAGCTCCAGAGAGCCTCTGAGGCTCACCCAGAAAATGGCGTTTCATTACATTCAGTGCTGGCTTTTTAATGTTATGATTCATTTTTAGGAGAGAGAGAGAATTTCAATACTGATGTATAACTACAGCCACAGTATGTGCTGTGTTTAACATTATTATGACATGTTCTTTTAAATTTAATCTTAGCTTATGGAATGCTGTTTTTTTTTCTGTCATAGATTGTACTGTTGAGCCCACCTATTACAGTATTGATAAGCCTGGTACGCTGTTACCACTTATACCAGTACTTTATTAGCATAAGGATATTTCAAGAAAGCATTTAAAAGTAAGTTTAACACAGAATTTGATTCATTCACTTCACAAATATATGCCATATACACACTATGCTGTGAAGACACACCTATACTCGAATGTTGGTTATGCCTGACTGGCATACAACGATGCAGTACGGCTTGCACCATTGGATAAATAGATGTCAAGGTCACTTACCTTCTACAGGTCACAATATAGGCATTGAAATACAGTATATTTTAATGTGTGTGTGGCTGAAAATCAGATTCATTTAGTCTCATATCATGGATGATAAAACCACTTGCTTGTCCCTGTAGAACTATGTTGAAACAGCTTAGAGATAGAGCTATATATGAATTAAACTTAGATGATTAGACTATTCTCTCATTGTTTTATCATATTATTAAAATATAAAGTGTAACTTTGTGTTTGAACTAGCATGTTTTGATTGCAGAGTCGTGGAGATACAGGAGTTAAGCTACAGTATGTTCATTGTCGTCTTGTAAGCCTGAAAGAAAATTGTGACACAGACTACAATCCACAAGCAAATACTAGTTTTCTTACGGAAAAACAAGCCCTCACTCTTATTCAAGATATTGCAAGGTAAATGCAGATAGCTATATACTGTATATCAATAAAGGCTATTCTTCACATCTTCTTAAATAAATTGTACTTGTATGATTTGTCATTTTTTCCTGTTTTGTGATAAATTTTTGTACAGTACGTCAGTTTGAGCTCTCTTAATCGGTGTTTTTGTCAACTCTAAATTAAGACTATGTCATGCCTCTATTTTGTTTAATTATTATATATGGTACTGTATGTACTGTCTCCACTCGATTGTCCGGACTATTTGGAAAGGACCCCCAGCCGGATAATCACGTGTTCCGGATAATAGTACTTTTTCACCTCTGAGTCCAAAAGTGACCATTTCCAACTATTTTTATACTACAAACAACATAATTTGAATTGCCTTGCCACATATACTTATTAAATATTCAACTAGAAACCTCAACTTATCTTCTTTTTCTTCGTCTTGATAGATGCCACACATCTTGAAGTTAAGAATTCTTGACAATTTACATAACCTATACTAACACAACATTAAATTAACACTTAAAATTACTGTACAGCTTATTAAGCAAAGTTAGTTTTGACTGCCAGCTGCTGAAGCCTCACTGTTTGAAGGCACTTGGGTTGCCTGTGAGGCCTCACTGGTTGAAGGCGCTTGGCTTGCCTGTGACGCCTCACTGGTGACGCTTCAAAGTTTTTCTACCACATCCTCTGCTGGTGCTTGCACCTTCGCTCTCATTGGTTGAAATGTATTTCAGATATTTCTCTTTTGTTTCCTTATATCAAAAACAGTACTAGTGCCTATATTATATTCCTTGGCAACACTTGAAGTTGACCGGCCATTTTCACAAAGTTGTATAACACGTAACTTACCTTTAATTGTTAGGACAACCTTCTTCCTCTTAAGACCTCCAGAACGTTTGATGCTGCTACCAGACATAGTCTTGGCCAAAAATGTTCAAAGTTACTATGAAAATAAAAAAGTTATTTAAAAAATATTTGACTAATGGCGCAGCACTGTGGTATAACATGAGGGACGGGAGTACATGGCTTGACCAGGCCTAGAAGGGTCCAGGAAGGAGGCACATTATGTAGGCCGCAAGGAGGAAAACTCACAATATTTTTTAAGGAAACTTCAGCCTGTGCAAATTGTTTTTAGGAAACTTATATATTTGTTATTACATAATTACTAGTATTTCTTTTGTTTTTGGCTATGATGAATTATTCTAAAATTAATGGTAATTCATGTACAGTAGTGTATAGGCCCCTCCACATTCCCCTTATCCCCTCAGGTGGCCCCACCCAATGCTCCCCTCTCTCCTGACACCACCCACCCACCCCACCCCCCTCCTACACTATGCGCCTAGAACCACACCTTACGGGATTAATACGGTTCGGCCCGCCGCCTGGCTTTCGTATCCGGACAATTCTCTGCTTGTCCGGCTGACTGTCCAGATAGTTGCAACATTAGCAGCAAGTTTACCGGCCCAGATTCTTTATCCGGTCAAACACCCGATTTTTCGGCTCCTATGGACATTTTGGCCGGATATTGACATAACTTCATCCGGTCATGATTTTGGCCGTATAAGGGCGTTTTCTGGATATTCGAATCCCGGATAATCGAGTGTCTACAGTAGTTAGTTTCTGGGGGGGCACCCCTTCGGCTCCCCGGAGTTATCCAGGCTGATATGTATACTGTATCTCTTAACTTTGGCATCAGTCAGTGTGAATGGAGTTCTAGGCCTACCGGGGACCACAAGCCAGAACCTGGCCCCCCTCAGAGAGGACAAGGAGCAATGGTCTATAGAATTGCACATGGGATTTGGAGTATTCTATATCTTCCATCGACCGGGAGAGTCACCCAGAAAAGTAAGCGCCTGAAACCAAATTCCTATTCTGGTGAAAAGAACTAAACGATATGGACATGTAGACAAACGACATGTAGACAGTGTACAGAACTCCCCAAATGAAAACGAGCAAGACATCACACGAGCCACGCTGTATGTCTGCACAGCTCCCCCTCTCCCCAGGAGGGGGGAAGGGGAAGCCTTCCAGAAGCCAGATCTGAGCGTCGGCGATCCACCCTGCAGTTCTGAGGCTGGATGTCAAAAACACGTGAAAAAAAATGCCAACTGGAGGGAGCCGGAGAGGTTGCCGGGGAATCTCCAGAACTCGCCCAGAAAATGGCGTTTCATTACATTCAACTCTGGTTTTCTGGGGGGAGCCCCTTCGGCTCCCTGGAGCTACTTCAACGAAGATGAAAACAGAGGGACTTATGAGGGAGGCAGCCGGTGCTCACATCTCAACCCATAGTCGAGACAACAGGCTGCAACCGCCGACCCAAAGCGACACAGGCCTGACTAGACCCAGGAACATTCAGGAGGTAGCGTGCAGCCAGGACCCTGTTCGACCGCCAAAAAACCCGTGCCCAAATGTCAGCCCAGGACATGTTACCGAAGACGGCAGCAAGCACAGCAAACTTATGAATGTCATGGGCATGGGGATAGACCACGAGACGACCTAAGAGACCCAAACCCGAGAACAGGGAAGAAGGGAAACTGGATCAACCCCAAGCTCGTCTTCAGCCACAGAGGCCGTGGCACACAAATAACGGCGGAGAGCTGCAACCGGACACAACACACTATGCACCCCCAGCCTGACCAACAAAGCATCAACAACCCAAGGACCCCCTTCGGAAAGCAGCAGTCTCATTCTTCACCAGAAAAGGAGGCGATGGCTGCAAACGAACAAACCTATCACCACGACCAAAATAGCAGAAACCCCTGCCCCGGAGGATAGCATGAAGCTCCCCAACCCGACCCCAAGAGGCCAATGCCAACAAGAAAAGAGCTTTGGAAAAACAATCCTGAACCGAAGAGGTCACAACAAACCGAGCCAAAGATAGAAATGAGAGTACTGTCCAAAGACCAGGGCGGCTCAGGTGGCGCATGAGCAGGCCGGATGCTAAACAACGTGTGCCTCTCTGCGGGAACCAGATTCTGGCTCATGGTCCCCGGTAAGGCTAGAACTCCATTCACACTGACTGATGCCAAAGTTTAGGGGTATACATATCAGCCTGGATAGCTCTGGGGAGCCTCCGAGACTCGCCCGGAAAATGGCATTTCATTACATTCAACACTGGTGTTTTTAGTTAGTTATAAATGAGAAAATTAAAGTAATTTATATGAATAGTATTTAAATCAAGATGTCAAGATGCTTAATTTAAAAAGATTTATTTGGTTTTCCAAGCCCTTCCAAGGAATGCATTTGTTAGCCAGTAGTTTGGTAACCCAGTCACCTATTCTGGCCACCACCAGGTAGCAGCACCATACATGTATGTACACAACAGGGCTTTGTCACCTTTGTAGGTCTCCTCACAGAATTTCTAATTCAAAGACACTGTGCAGACAAGGAATACCAGGTAGATAGGGAGAGAACAGAAGAGTAACCAAGGGACCTGCTCAGAAAGGCATTTTTCTTATACATTCAAGCCTATTTGCCAAGCTGACTTTGCACTTAAAGATAAGGTTTGCATATAGAAACAGTTTCTAGACTGAAGCTTACTACAGGGTAGACAATTTCCATTTGTGCTTATGCTTCCAAGCACAAATGGAAAATAAATTGAGGAATTGCCAATGATATTATGTACAATATGTTGTAATTACCTAAGTGTAGTTACAGGATGAAAGCTATGCTCATGGTGTCCCTGTTACCTTATGGATGTGTTCTGTCTCGCTCTAATTTTAATCAAAGTGTTTTAAGAGAGTTTACTTTTATTTCAGATTTGATGAGGTTTTGGTTGAGACCTACAAAGAACTGGAGCCATGCATACTTGTTAATTATTTGTTCATGCTCTGGTAAGGATATATTTATACCAGCATTGTGTGTAATATTGCTGCCCATTAACCACTTAATTGCGCCAACCGATTATTCTCGGTCGGCGGGAAACTGCGCCAACCGAGAAAACTCTTTTTGATTTTTCGGTACCAATTCTAAATGTGTACAAGTTTGGTTGTATACGAAATGGACTCTTAGGACCTCCAGTGAGAGACAGCCATCTTGGAAACAATTCGCAGAATGCCCTAGGGCTGCTGGCTGGGTTAGTACTGAATGAGCAACCATGGGTGGCGCACGCGCCTCTGCCTCCCATACACCTGTCCTATGCGGTGTTGAAAGATAACGCTCTGTCGGTGAAATTCAAATCTTATTGTTTGAAGAACATAAGAATCATAATATTGGTGAAGCTAGGCGCAATAAGGACCTAACACAAAGGTCGGATGCAAGTAATACAGCACCTATGAGGACGGTACAGCGAGCGTATCCAGTTGTAGCTCAGAGCGTCACCCTTGCAATCCTATGCTATCTCCAATTTATTTAGGTGATACATAGATAAATCGTTTTCTGCATTCAGTGATGATGCATCTGATATAAGTAGCATAGATGAACAGTGTTAGCGGCTTCCATGGTGGTGTTTTCCATAAATATTTTCAAGAATACCTGAATCTCTTCCTAACTGACGGACACTCTTTGAGGCAAGCTGAATCTCTTACTGTGTGGGACCATACAAAGTGATCTTTTCAAGACTACCTTACAAATTGATCTTTTCCTATAATCTTTTCAATACTACCTTATGCTTTACAAGCTTGGCTACATACAACCTACAAGTACTAAAGCCAAGGCTGTACGTGAGTGCGTTATTTGCAAGCACACAGAATGAAGAAACAGGAAGCGAAAATTTGTCTGTACCTGGTGCACTGAGAGCGAAGTCGCGCTGTGTACCATGGACTACTTTGTTGATTATTACTCACTTCCGAAGTACTGAGTGTGTAATACAGTGTGTTACTATGTAAATAGTGTGTGAAACTGTACATATTGTAATTTTAGTAAATTTTTAACAGGTAATATTGCGACAATAAACATTTATTGTGGAAACATTACTGACACATGTATCACAGTTCCATGGAACATTATGAACGTTTTACTGTATACATATTGTAAAGGACACAAATATGCATCATATACGATAAAAAAACAAATAAAACCGCATTGGAAATACATAAAACAAATAATTGAAAATATATTTGTGGCAACACCTGGTGCTTGAATGGCCCGCACGACTGTGTCTGGGCGATTCACGCACGGGCAACCAGGCCCTGATGACGTCACACTGCACCTTGTCCACGTCCCCACAGCCGAAGTAAGTGGAATTTGGTATTTATTTTTACATAGACATGTTTAGGGAAGGGAATTTATTATTTGACAAAGAAAAAATAATTTTTTGGGAACACTTTATTTCATATGCACCGGGGGAATTTCACAATAAACTCGGCGCAGCACAGTGGTTAATTAACAATAAATTTTACAAGGCTATGTCCTTAATAGACTCATTGTCATCACTAACCCTATAATAAATCATTTAGCAGAATTTTTTTCCAGTCAGTTGAAGAAATAGTGTGTAAAGGTTCCAGACAAGTAAGAATGGAGTTGTTATATTAAAAGTACAGGACCGTACTGTACTATACTGTGTGCTTAAGAGATAGCATGCATGAGCATTGTTACTTATTTTCTTACATGCTCTTTAGGATAATTAAAAACCTTAAATTTTACTACACAGGGGTGTGCTTATGAGTAAAGCAACATACATGATTGATAATGTTTAGGATGACAGTTGACATTTTAGCACATTCATTCAGCTTTTCTGTGGGGAGCCCCATCAACTCCCTGGAGCTATTGGACTGATATTAGCTATATTAATCTGGGGCTTCAGTCATGTGGAGTTCTGCCTACTGGGAACCACGAGCTAGAACCTGGTTCCCTCAGAGGCGAAGAGAGCGATGGCCTATGAAAACTCCACTCTTTGAAAGTATATTCATGTCTGCTATCGACTGGGGTTAGGCACCCAGAAAGGTAGGCATCTCAAAACAGACCCCTCTGTATGGTAAAAAATTGCAACCTAGGACTGAATAGAGCCCAAGAACTCCTTCCAAGAAAAACAAGGTAACAAGCCAATCATCATCAAACCGAGGGGAAGGCCCAACCCACCCGAGCCGGCCGTCTGCTCACCAACTCGTCGACTGAAGCCGGCTGGGGCTGACTTATACTCTGGCCTCGATTTCCAGTCAGGATTTTACCCTGGTGGTTGTATCTGCTGTGTGTTGAGGCATTGGCCAGGTACTTTGCCCTGTATGCACTTAGGGTTATCTTCCTTAGGTGCCTTGTAAGTACTTCCTTTGGGTCTCAGGATTATCTTCCCAGGGACTTTCGGTTTTTCACTTCCATAGGGGTTGCTGTCGCTTGGCTTCGGCCTCGCCCTTGGGGTCATTGGGGGTCATGGTGTTTTTGTTTGGCCCTGGGTAGCAAGTGTTTGTTGCTGGTTGGGGTACACAGTGCTGCACAGCTTGCATATTAGCAGCGGTCGTATCTCTCTCTCTCTCTGGCCTCCTGTTGTTGTGGTGCACTTTTGGGGTTTCTTATATTTTTTTTCAGTTCTTTCCTGCCTGGTGGAGGGCTGCCTGACTTCCCATTAGGTATGCTTAGGTCTCATTTGGTAGGCCTCCACTCCACCCCCGAGGTTGCTCCCTTCACAGGGGTCAGTTTGCCGGGTAAATAGATGGGGTTCAACCGGCTTTGCAGCACCAGTGCCTGGGATTTCTGTAGGGACAACTCCCTGCAGGCCCTGGAAACTCCCAGCAGGGTTCAGGTGACTATGGATATGTCTTCCAAGTCCTCTCTTGCTTTGTGTGAGTTCGAGGTTGTTGGTTGTCCTTGTCACAGGGTGACGCTCCTCCATTTTGCTTCCGTCATGATGCTTGTTGGGTCGATGACACCTTCGACCCCGAGTTGTGTGAGACAGACTTGTTCCCCGCTCATTCTCCAGTTTACCCATTCTTCTTCGAAAGTTCATAGGGGTCAAGCGGCTGTTGCGTTGCATGCTAGCTTTAGGTTGTTTCAATGCGTTAGGTTGGTTGCCCGCTTGAATGCCCCAGGGGCTGCCCTGATTTGGTTTTAGGGACCTGGACTTGGGGGGCTTCGACCTTGGTTCAGTCCGCGCCCCAGAGTCCTTCAGTTCGTGCCCCAGGACCAGGTGACTTCTGCTAATTTCCACCTTTTTCTGATTTGTTGTTGATCTGAGGTGGACATTCTTGCGCTTCTCAGAAAGGTCATGCCAGGGGTTCAGGTCTCTGCTGGTTGAGGTGGGTGCTTCATGCCAGCTTTTGTGCTTGTGCCTCCTCCGGATCCGTCTTCGTCTGGTCAGCACGGTGTTCGCTCTGCATGTAATTCGGCTTCTTGGAAGGGGCACCGGCCCTTTCACAGGTCGTCCCCATTTGCTAGGGGGAGAGGCTGGTTCTATTTGCCCACACTTGGTCCCACAATTCGTGGGCATTTCGGGTCGTGTCCTCCAACCTGTGGTGGCGTTGGGCGGCTCCTCCTCCTCTCGGAAGATCTAGGCCGGCGGCGCAGGCTTCTTTCCCTTTGCTTAATTAAGGGAAGAAGCTTGAGCTTGCTCGAGGCTCTACGAGCCACCTGGTCCTGGGGGTCGTTTTGTTTATTTGCAGCAGTCTCCTTCTTTTCTGGTGAAGAATGAGTTAGCGGGCTTCTGGAGGGGTCTGTGCGTTATTGATGCTTAGTTGATCAGGCTGGGGTTGCAGCTTTATGGCATTACCTGCGTGCCTCGGGTTCTGTGTCCGGGGATGCGCTTTGGGTTGATCCGATATCCCTCGTTCCCTGTTCCAGGCCTCAGGTCTCTTAGGTTGTCCTCAAAGTTATCAAGTCTAGCCAGCCTGTGGTCTGCCCTAATGCCCATGATATTCGAAAGTTTGCTGTTTTGGGGAACATGTCTTGGGCTGATATTCGGGCACGTGTTGATCAGGATACCTGGTCAACCTGGCTGTGATTCATATGTCAGGCTGCGAGCAGCCGCGTCCAACAGCCTGATTGACCATTCCAACAATGAGGAGGCCTGGTCGAGGACCAGGTCGCAGGGACACTAAGCCCTGAAACCATCTCAAGGTAACCTCAAGGTAACAGGGGTTTCGAAGGTCCAACAGGGTCTTGGCCGTCTGTTATCTTGTGAACGTTCCGGGCCCTCAGCAGTCTTGAGTGGCCTTGGGCTGTCAGTTGCAGCCAGTTGTGTCATCTTTGTCATGAGGCATGCGGTGCTGCTGCCTCCCATATAAGTCCCTCTTTTACTTAAATTTTGGGTCTCTAGCTCCAGGGAGCCGACGGGCCTCCCTACAGAAAACCAGCGTTGAATGTAATGAAATGCCATTTTCTGGGTGAGCCTCGGAGGCTCCCTGGCACCGCTCCCTCCCTCTGGGTGGGTATGTTGCCTACCTTTCTGGGTGCCCCGGTCGATGGCAGGCATGAATATATTCTCAGAGTTGAGTTTTCATAGACCATTGCTCTCTTCGCCACTCTGAGAGCCAAGTTCTGGCTCGTAATTCCCGGTAGGCAGAACTCCACTTGACTGAAGCCCCAGACTAATATAGCTAATATTATAATGTATTTATTATGTCTTCTTTATTTATACCAATTTACTTTTGTTATTTCACCATCTATAACACCACCCACCTGGCTATCACCACTGATACCGCCACCAAGCGAGTTTTTATAAATTTTGATTTAATTAAAAATTAAGTTAAACTACTTAATGCTGCCACCACCTTTGCCTTTGATGAAAATGAGTGCTGTCTCCACTCGATTATCTGGACTATATGGGAAGGACCACCAGCGGGGTAACCACATGTCGTGTGCTGTGGCTCCAGTGATTGTTTCAGCACTGCCCTGTGTGTGGTGTCTGTTTTCTAGGTGGTGCACGAGCCAGGAGTGATTCTTCAGTACTCGGGCTGCATGCGCCTAGGGGTCCCTTCCCTAGGTGTCCTGTAAGTACTGCCCTTGGGGCCACCTTCCACAAGTTCCTTGGGTTCTGCCTCTGCTAGGCCATTTACTGCTCGGTTTTTGGCTGCCCTTTGTGTGCTAGGCTGTTTTGTCTCCCATGTTTACCTTAGGGTAAGGGGCAATTTGCATTGGTAAGGGGTGCAGGGTACTGCAAAGCTTGTTTTTACCAATCATAGCGGCCAGCTCTGTTCCGCCTGGGTACGCTGTCCTCTTGCAGGGTTTTCTTTCTCTTTTTGTTTTCCTGCCTGGTGGGGGGCCTGCTTTGGTTGCTCCCTGAGTACGGTTCCTGGGTACTACATTCTCTTCAGGTAGTACCCCATGCTAGGTCCCCATGAGTGTTCATGTCCCGGGGGGTTCAGCTCTTGGAAAGTTGTTTGGTAGACTTGAGCGCCGGTTAGCAGTACCCTGTCTGGGCTTCCCTAAGCATGAGTTCCGTCTCAGGACCCTGGGAATTCCCACGTGGGTGCGTGGGGTCTGATGGATGTGACCCCTGAGTCCCCCCCCCACCCCCCTCGCTTTGTGCGAGTTCGAGGGTTGCTCTGTCCCCTTGTCTCAGGGTGACTCTCACTGTTTTTGCCTCAGTCTACTGCCTGTTAGGTCGGTGGCACCTTCAACCCGGAGTCCTGCAAGTTTTGTTGCTTGTTTGTAACTCCATTACCCAGTCTTATGCTGACTATACGGGTGCAGGCAGCACGAGCGTTGCACATTGGGTTCAGGTGGTTGCAACGCGCTAGGTTGTTAGCTCCCTGGAAGTCCCGAGGCTGCCCCCGTTTTGGTTGTTGTGTCCGGGGCTTGGGGGGTGTTGGTCGCTTCGGTTTTGTTTCCGTTCGCGCCCCCTTGTCTTTCCCCTGTTGTGGTTTAGTCTGGTTTCCTTTCCCCCCCCCCCCCCTTTCCCTGCATCGGGATCCTAACCGTCTGTGGGTTCGGGGTCAGGGCGGGGATTCGATGGTCTTGAGACTCTGGCGGTCTCGAGGATTTTCCCTTCTGAGGTAGCGACGGAGGCACTCGAGCCTGTTCGTCCAGCCGTGTTGTATGAGTCTGCCAGTGGGCTCCCGTTTTTAGTATTTATCCCTCTGCCTCGGCTTTTTCTTGTGAGGCTGGGGGCTTTGGGGAAACGGCACGGCCCCAGGGCCTGCCATGGAGGTTCCCGGTGCTGGGGGAGGGGCAGACTTGGTGGGGGCCTCGGGCCCCGTTGGACCCATGCCGTGGTTTTTTCTACCCTCTGTGTGGGGATTGCGGTTACGGGGAGTAGGGTTTTTCCTTTCCCCCCTCTGCGTACGAGTTGTTGGGTGTCGGCCCCTCCCCGGGTTCGGTTTCTTGTCCCTTTGGGTCCGCCGGTTCCGTCCTATCGGTTGGTACTCTTCGTTTTCTTACCCTTCTTCTCTAGGACAGGACCTCTCCGTCATGTCGGGGTCATGTTCCCCTCGTATCAGGATTCTGCACGACCTTTGGTCTCGGGTGCAACTGTGCATTTATGAGCCTTCATGGTTTTGTGGCCTTCTTCCTGTGGCCTTCCTTGTTTGTCTGTGTTATTTGTTACACGGTGGAGCACGGAACGAGGACACTCGTTCCTTGATTGTCGTGCAGTGCCTGGCTGAGACCTTCCATATACATTGGCTTCTCTCTGTGTGGTAGGTCAAAACAGCTTGGGGTGTTTTTCTGGTCTTTTTCTTGCATTTTTCCATTTTTTCTCATTCTCTCCTACACATTGTTGTGTGCTTTAGTATGTGCTTCTTGGCTCTACTGATGCTAGTTTGGACTTTGTCCATGCTCAGTTCCCTTCTTTTGCACCGCCCGTGTTAGGTTCTGGTCCTGAGTTTTCATCTTCTTGTTTGGCGCTTCCAGTTTCTGGGTTGCCCTGTATGCAGAGAGATGTAGCTTCCGTTCTTCCTCTCCTGCAGTTTCTTTTTGTTGGGCCGGGAGGTGCTAGGTTTTGGGGCTGCGTTCACCGCTCCTGTGGGGTTGCGGTGTCCCTGCTTTTTGCTTTGCATTTCGGTTTGCGGTGCTAGCTTCCTCGTTGGCCTCAGCCTGGGCCCCTGGCCCTTCGTTTTTCATCGCCATTTTGTCCTTGCTGTTTGCGGCATCTGTGTTTTGGCATTTTTCTGCTGGCGGCTTCTAGTTGTCATCAGTTGTCGGACTTGTTGGTCCTTCAGGGATCCTAAGGGGTTACTCCCGGACGGGGCGTTTCTGCTCGCCCGGGTTGGTTCTTTCCCGGCTTGCCGGGTTTGGGTTCCTGGTCTCCTGGTTTGCCCTGCCAGTTATCATTTTCATGATCTCGCGGTGTCACTTCTCATGAGTCTCGCATCAGAACCACAGTGTTTCCGATCTCCTGGAGACCTCGCTGGCACTGGGAAGTTTTCTGTATGGCAGACGTTCCCTCTGGTTCCTTGCCAGCTTGGGTTTCCGGCTCTGCTTGCTCGTTGTTCGCACCCGAGGTTTTCCCACGACTCCACTTCTTCCTATGCTTGATCGGTCCATGGCGGGGGCTGGTTCGTTTCTGCCTTGAGTCTCTCACTATCTGTTGGTGATCAGGTAGCTTCGTTGATGGTGTTCCACCTGTGGGCTTCGTCTCGGCGGTGGTGTAGGGTTTTTTGGTGGTCCTTCTTTTTTTCTTTTTGTCACTTAGTGGGTTTGCCACATTTTGTTGGCGTGGTCTTGTCCTTCTCTTGTGGGGGTCCAAGGCCGTCATCTTGCCACATACTGTTGCCTTGTCTCGTGAGGCGCTGGCGGAGCCGCTCCGGGTTGCTTCGATTTTGGTGTTCCCTCTGCACCAATTCGCGAGCTGTCTCTCACATGATTCACCTTTGGCCTGCTCTTGCGCCGCTTCCTGGCTCTTGGATTGGGTGCTCTCTTCTCTTCTCCTCAGTATGTTGTGACCCCTTCGGTTCTGGATTGTTTTCCGAGGCTCTTTTCTTGTTGGCTGTGGCCTCTGGGGGTTGGGTCGGGGTGCTTCATGCTCTCCTCCAGTGCCGGGGTTTCGGCTCTTTTGGTTCTCCTGGGAGGTTAGTTCACTTGCAGCCGTCTCCTTTTCTGGCGATGACTAACGCGGATGCTTTCCAGAGGGGTCCTTGGGTTGTTGATGCTTGGTTGGTCTGGCCGGGGGTGCATCATGTGTTGTGTTCGGTTGCGGTGTTTCACCGTTCTTTGCGTGCCACAGCTGCGTGACCCCAGTCACGCTTTGGGTTGTACCGATTTCCCTTCTTCTCTGTTCCAGGGTGCGGTTCTCTCAAGTCGTCCGCAGGATGGTTCGGTCCTGCCAGCCTGCTGTCTATCCCCGTGCTCACGTCATTCGTAGGTTGGCCATGTGCTCCTTCATTGATGTTCCTGGGCCTTGTCGGGCCTGTATGGCCTTGGGTTGGCACTTGCTGTCTTTTGTCTCCGCTTCGTATTTGGGAGTGAGCGACTTCCGCCTCCCGGGTTAGGTCCCTCTTGTTTTCATCTTTAGGTAACCAACGGGGCTCCCCCCAGAAAACCAGCGTTGAATGTAATGAAATGCCATTTTCTGGGTGGGACCCAGAGGCTCTCCGGCAACCCTCCCTCCCTCCGGTCGGCGTTTTTTCACGTGTTTTTGATATCCAGCCTCAGAACTGGGCTGTGGATGGCTGGTGCGGGGGTCTGGTGCTCCCCATTCCCCCTCCCGGGGAGGGGGAGCTGCACAGACAGTGGCGCGACGACATGTGACTTCATACTCATTTGCTCATTTCTGTTTCAGGAGTTCTATCCCCTTGTTCGGCTTTTTGTAGCAATTTTCAACTGAATAGGGGTTTTGTTTTGGGGACGCCTACCTTTCTGGGTGCCTCACCTGGTCGATGGCAGACATGGAATGCTTCCAAACACACGGGGGGGTGGGATCTATAGGCCATTGCTCCTTGTGCCTCTGTGAGGGGGACCAGGTTCTGGCTCATGGTCCTTGGTAGGCCCACAGAACTCCATACACATGATTGATGCCAAAGTCTGACATTAGCATATCAGCCTGGATAGCTCCGGGGAGCCTCCGAGTCTCACCCAGAGAATGGCGTTTCATTACATTCAACGCTGGTTTTTTGTCACTAGATTTACAGTACAAAATCACTTCTAAATCTTTTGAGACCTGTTTTTTTTTTTATCATCAACTGAATATAATGTTATAACTTATCAGTACTAATCCTTACTTATATGATTATTTGATAATTACAGCGGGTCCATCAACAATGCCCTGAAACACTTGAATGTTAAAGGAGCTCCGATTGAAGTTGCAGAAGCTAGACTTGCACTCTTCATGGCAGCACGATATACTCTTGCTGCCGGCATGAATATTCTCGGAGTTGAACCTCTAAACCAGATGTAAAAGCAATTTACATGTACAGTACAGTACTTAATTTGAGACAATGAGCATATACAATATTTATAATTATTGGTTGCCTTATTGATAATGTTTACATAATATTTGATATACACTGCATTTTAACTCCTCTTATGATTATGGGTAAAAATATAGACACTGCCCTGCTCCATTCTTAAGGACCAAGGTAAACAGTATCGTTTGAAACAAAATTATATTTGAGCAAAGAAAATACATAAGAGTAGTTTTATGTTCTAAAAGTTGTATCACTAAATTCTTTTTATAATTTTTTTATAGTAATTCTGTTATGTTTTGCAAAATTTGATTTTTGTTTCCAAATGTATAATTTACATTTGAAATAAAATTTAAACTTTTAAGATGTGTATAAATTTTATCATAAATTGGTGAGTGAAAGTTAACAATGATGGTATTTGGACTTTTTTCTATAAGGATCAGTAGAGTATCACCACATACAGACCATAATGTAATAAATTAAAAGCATATGAGCAAAAAACCTATTATTTAAAATATTTATGCATCTTTTAATTTATATTAGGAGTTAATCCACCTTACTACTGAACAAACTGCAGCCCATCCTCCTGTTTAGATAGTACAGTGCAGTAACAATGTGGACCACCGTACATATACTGACGTAATGGATAATTACATAGTAGCATTTGGTACTATTGAATTTGGACAATCTGAAAAAGGTTTTGTATTTGCTGCTAACAAAACAATCAAATCAAATGTTTATTTAGGTAAGGTACATACATACAAGAGATTTTACAAAGAGTGATGGATTTATACTTAGGGCTAGTACATACAATGCCTAAAGCCACTATTACGCAAAGCGTTTCGGGCATGAAAAACTTAAATGACTAAAGCTTAATACTAATTGAGCATAAAGAGTAAAATGAAAACATAGCTGAAAAAGCAGCACAAATACAATTCTGTCGACAAACAGCGCTCTTTAAAAAAAACAGACATTGGTTGACAATAGAGGGGTAAGGTAGGTTACAGGGAATTTATTAGGTATAGCTTCGTTTTTATCTTAAACTGGTTGAGAGGTACAGTCTTTAACATGGTTGGGAAGGTCATTCCATAATCTGGGTCCCTTGATTTGTAGAGCATTTCTAGTTTGATTAAGTCGTACTCTAGGAATATCAAAACTGTATTTATTTCTGGTGTGGTGCTCATGGGTTCTGTTACAACCTTCTATGAAGCTTTTGAGGTCAGGATTGGCATTACAGTTTAGCGTTTTATATATGTATAATACACATGAGAGAATGTGCAGTGACTTAATGTCTAACATATTCAGAGATTTGAGTAGGGGTACCGAGTGATGTCTGGGGCCAGAGTTGGATATTGTCCTAATAGCAGCTTTGTGTTGAGTAATTAGAGGACGTAAATGATTTTGGGTAGTAGAACCCCAAGCACAAATACCATAGTTGAGATATGGATAGATGAGGGAGTAATAGAGAGTCACCAGGGCAGGGTGGGGTACATAATATCTGATCTTAGAAAGAATGCCAACAGTTTTTGAAACTTTTTTTGATATATTTAGAATGTGTCCCTGGAAATTCAGCTTGTGGTCAATGAGAATGCCAAGGAATTTGCCATCTAATTTGTTACAAATTTGGGTATTGTTTATTTTGAGATTTATTTGATTAGAGGATTTATTGCCAAACAGAATATAGAAAGTTTTGTCAATGTTAAGGGTGAGTTTGTAGGCAGTTAGCCAAAGATGGACTTTATTTAGCTCAGTATTTACTGTGGCATTTAGAGCAAGGGGATCAGGACTGGAGTAAATGAAGGTTGTGTCGTCAGCAAATAGAATTGGTTTGAGGTGTTGGGAGGCATTTGGATTTGAAAATTTGATTTCAAGGCATTTGAAAACCTAACCTAACCTAACATTCTAGGCCTAATACATGCTATGTGAAACCTAATATAGTACATATATGTGCTATACTAGACCTTGGAGTATATAAGTTTGGTTTTAGATTTATTGTTCAGTACTCTATAAAGTGAATAGTACAAAATTCTACTATCTAATTGTCCATTATGTTAATTTGTACAATGGTCTACATAGTTACAAAAAGTGCTGTCTAAATAGGAGGATAGGTTGACAAATTGTTTGTAATTAAATAATAATATAACAATAACTTATACAAGTTGTTGGTTTCTTTAGGTGTGTTTAACTCAGTGGTTATATTTAGTCATGTAAACATGAACAAGGGTCTGAATAGTGACAGATTAATCATGATTGTGCCTCAGTTTTTTTTAATAATGCGATACCAATGATGTTAGTAACCTGAAAGTAAGGATTGGAATATGTTATAGGCAGAAAACGTTAAACTGTAAATACATAAGAGGGTTAGCAATTTTAGCCAAATTCTGCAGTGCCAATTAGTGGGTAAGAAAAAAGAAAAAACATCAGTAACCAGAATTGACTGAATCAGTACCTTGGCCATTTGTAAAGTCAACCTCAGAAAGTTGGATTTATTTTCAGTAATTATTTTGAACTCCAGAGCTATCTGTTGACAACATAAGCAACCTTTCATATCTTAAGTTCTGTAAAAAACTTACTGTGTGTTAATTCAGTACATATTGGAGTGTTCTGCATTGGGCAGATATTATTAATGTTACTCATGGGAGTGACCCTGATCTGTGCAGTGCAAGTGTTAAGTATTTTTTAAAAATTAACTATGTAACCTCACCATTACTATTTTAATTTATTTAAATTCTAATAATTTAAATGTAATTTAATACTGTACTTTTAAATTAGAGGAAAACATGAAAAATTATGATTTTGTATTCTATGAAGAACTATCTAATGTTTAAAAATATGAATAAATGAAACTGGGAATTGCCATGTGGTAATAAACAAATAAAGAATAACCTTTTTATGCAGCTAAATACCTTCTGTTTGGGATGATGATGTTCCTTGCTACTTATAACATGAGGTATCCCAGACCATATTAGACATGCCAAAGAGTAGGGCAGTACCTTACAGAAACCTCAGCATTTTTTTTTTTTTTCGCAACATTGTAGCAATGTTGTAATTATGTTGTGTGTGTGTGTGTTGAGCATGTAAAAAATCTGTTGAAAAGGCAAAAAATCAAACCCCCATTTCAGGCTTATAGGAGTCGTTGGTTGTTGTAAATGGAGGCAATCATATTTAAAGAGGGGCATGGCGGTTGACCTCAACCCCCTTTGACATTCTCCATACAGCCACAATTTAGCAAGAAGCTAACTGCAACCATCACACTTAACCTTGGACAGACAAACTGGTCCTTTTCTGGGGGGAGCCCCGTCGGCTCCCCGGAGCTTTACCGGCTGATATGCTAATGTCAGACTTTGGCATCAGTCATGTGTATGGAGTTCTAGGGCCTACCGGGGACCACGAGCCAGAACCTGGCCCCCTCAGAGAGGCAAGGGGAGCAATGGCCTTTAGAAACCCCCGTGTGGTTGGAAGCATTCTATGTCTGCCATCGACCGGGTCAAGCATCCAGAAAGGTAAGCATTCCAAAACAAACCCCTATTCTGGTGAAAATTGCTACCTAAGCCGAACTAGTGGATAGAACTCTTCAACAGAAAACAAGGAAACTAGTATGACGTCATACGTCACCGCGCCACTGTCTGCGCAGCTCCCCCCTCCCCGGGAGGGGGAAGGGGGAGCCCCAGACCTCCCACGCCGGCTATCCACCCATCAGTTCTTCGGCTGATGCTATAGGCAATGGTTATGTGCTCCGGCTCCAGTGGTTGTTTCAGCACTGTACCTAGAGTGTGGTGTCTGTTTTCTAGGTGGTGCGTGAGACGGGAGTGATTCTTCAGTACTCGGGCTGCATGCGCCTAGGGTTCCCTTCCCTAGGTGCCCTGTAAGTACTGCCCTTGGGGCTTGGGGCCACCTTCCACAAGTTCCTTGGGTCCTGCCCCTGCTTGGCCGTTTACTGCTTGGTTTTCGGCCGCTCTTTGTGTGCTCGGCTGTTCTGTCTCCCTTGTTCGCCTTAGAGTAAGGGGCAGTGTTTGCACTGGTGGGGCGCAGGGTACTGTGCAGCTTGTCTTTACCAATCATAGCGGCCGGCTCTGTTCCGCTTGGGTACGCTGTCCTCTTGCAGGGTTTTCTTTTTCTTTTTGTTTATCTACCTGGTGGGGGGGGTCTGCCTTCGTTCTTGCCCCTTGTGTCCCTTGTGTTCTGAGTATTTTCTGGTGGTACCCCTGCTAGGTCCCCGTGAGTGTACACATCCCGGGGGTTCAGCTCTTAGAAAGTTGTTTGGTAGCTTTGGGTGCCGGTTAGCAGTACCCTGCCTGGGATTACCTGAGCGCGAGTCCTCTTAAAGTAAACGCTCGGGACCCTGGGAAACCCCTGGGGGCGCGCGGGTCCGATGGATGTGACCCCAGAGTCCCCCCCCTCGCTTCCAGCGAGTTTGAGGGTTGCTCTCACCCTTTGTCTCTGGGTGACTCTCTGTTTTGCCTCCATCTGCTGCCTGTGGGGTCGGTGACACCTTCGACCCGGAGTCCTGCGAGTTTGGTTGCTCGTTGTGGCTCGGTTACCCAGTTGTGCTAACAAAGCGGGTGCGGGCAGCAGGGGCGTTGCACTTGAGCCTTGGTGGTGGCAACGTTCTCGTGGTTTCCTCCCCGGGAGCCCCGGGGCTGCCCCGTTGTAGTTCGTTTTGGGACTTGGGGGTGTTGGTTGCTTCGGTTCCATCCACGCCCCCTTGTCTTTCCCCTGGATCACCCTTCCTGCCTGCATCCGGTTCCTTACCGTCTGTAGGTTCGGGGCGGGGTTTTTGCTGGTGTTGAGACTCGGGCAGTCTCGGGGAATTCCCTTTCCGGGGTAGTGACGGGGGCATTTGAGCCTGTTCCTCCAGCCGTGTTGTATGAGTCTGCCAGTGGGCTCCCTTCCTTAGTGTTTTCACGGCTGCCCCGGTTTTCTGGTACGGCCAGGGCTTTGGGGGAACGGCTCGGCCCCGGGGCCTGTCGTGTAGGTTCCCGGGGCTGGGGAGGGGCTGACTTGGGGGGGCCTTGGCCCCTTTAGACCCCGTGGGGGTTTTTATCCCCCTCTAGGCGGGGCTTGTGGTTACGCGGAGTGGGATCTTTCCTCCCCACTCGCCGTACATGCTGTTGGAAGTCGGCCCCTCCCCGGGCTCGGTTCCTTGGCCTTTGAGTCGGTTGTTCCATCCTGTGGGTGGATGTTTCCTCCCACCCCTTTTTGGGACGGTGTTTTGGTCATGTTTCCCCGTTCGATGGGGTTCTGCGTGACTTCTGATCTCGGGTGCGCCTGCGCCTTCGTGTGCCTTCGGGACTAGTGTTGGCTTCTGTGTTCTCGAGGGTACGGGAAGGTTTTTCGCTACTTCCCGCATTATTGGAACGTCTGTCGGCTCCTCGTACTTGTCGCCCTGTTGGGCTACGTGTCGCCCTGTTGGGCTACGTGTCGCCCTGTTGGGCTGCTTGTCGCCCTGTTGGGCTGCTTGTCGCCCTGTTGGGCTGCTTGTCGCCCTGTTGGGCTGCTTGTCGCCCTGTTGGGCTGCTTGTCGCCCTGTTGGGCTACTTGTTGCCCTGTTGGGCTACTTGTCGCCCGGTTGGGCTACTTGTCACCCGGTTGGGCTACTTGTCGCCCGGTTGGGTTCCTTTTTGGGCTC
Organism: Procambarus clarkii; assembly: GCF_040958095.1. Taxonomy (NCBI): domain Eukaryota; kingdom Metazoa; phylum Arthropoda; class Malacostraca; order Decapoda; family Cambaridae; genus Procambarus; species Procambarus clarkii. The sequence goes on from NC_091159.1 coordinate 4,930,034, forward strand.
TTTGCTTCTTTGGCCAGTTTTATTGTTCCTGCTTCCTCTTTTGGCTACTTTTCTCGTGCAGTAGTCCTGGCTGGCGCCTTCCCGCAGGGAGGGTGTGCGGTTCGGCCAGCGTGTTATGCGCAAGCGCCGTGGAGTTTGTTTTGGTCTGGGTGGTGTTTCAGTGCTGGTGTTTTGCGCCCTTTTTTGCTACAGTGCTTCGCCTCTCGTTCTTCTCCTTGGCTGCGGTATGTGCCCCTTCGCGCCGGGGGTGTCCTGATTCCCAGTTGTGGGGAGGGCACCGCGGTTTTCCCTGTGTCATGGGTGTGGACCGCCTCCTTCGCCTCTCCCTGCTCTCCTGTGGGTCCGGCTCTGGCGTCTTCACCTGGCGGTGCTCCCAAGTTCTTCTGGGCACGGTTGAGTCGTGTCAAGTTCGTGCCACCATTCGCCAGGTGAGTTTTTGCGGTCTGGTGTCTTTTGGCCGGGCGCTGGATGCGGTGGTGTTTATATACCTGTCTTTATTTAGGTATATTTTTGTACGACTGAGACCGTTCGCACACCAGTGACTGTCCCTTTATCACCCCTTCCTGTCCCCCTCATGTGCATGTCCAACCCATGCTGGAGTCATTCAGGGGACCCTCCTTTTTTAATGTTGTGAGGTGTGGGGGTTGTGGGGTTGGTTCTGTACTCACCTGGTAAGGCTCCTGGCTGTGCTTGCAGGATTTGAGCTCTGGCTCTTGGGTCCCGCCTATCTGGTAGAACTTGCGGGATAGTACCAGTGGAGTGCAGTGGTGCTATTGGCACCTTTGGGGAACACTGTATTACCATCAGAGGTCTGTGCTTGTTACACGACCTACTTGCGAGCATAAGCCTTCTTGCTGGTTCGTCCGTGGACTTCCAGGGCGCACTGGCCTGTTTTCGTATGGCAGTTCCGGCCCGTCCTGGTTGTGGGGGTATGTGGGCCGGTGGACTGCTCCTAGCAGCTGCCTGGTGGGCCATCCTCTGGCCGGTCTAGCCTGACCTTGGGCCGGGCTTCAGGTGTAAAAGAGCTCCCAGTACCTCATCCAGCAGGTATTGAGCGGGGTTTCTCCGCCGTCGGTCGCCTGGTGCAGGTTTCTGGGCCTGCAGGGTTTTGTCGTGTCTCCGTTGGCCCTGTCTGGGGTCTGCCTGCTCCGTTCTCTGCCTTTGCAGAGGGGAGTTGCTATTTACATGTTGCATGTTGCAGTGGTGCCTGTTGCTGCTGCTGCTGCACGTGTGCATTGGTACCGTGTTTCACGGTGGCGTGTCCTTGTTCCTGTGTCCGGTTGTGGAGTGGCACTTTGCTGCCGTTTTGTGCCTGGGGATTGCGTGGGGTTTTTGTCCCTGCCTGATTGTCCACCCCTGGTTGTTCTCCTGGGTTTTTTTTGTGCTTCTGCTCTTTCTTCCTGCCTCCTCTGCAGCAGGGATGTTCTGCGTGTGTTCTTAGGCGTTGATCAGCCTGTGTCCTGTGATGTGCTTCTTTGTCTCGGTCTGTTGCAATTGTTCGTGCCCCTTGGTTCGGGTCCTGTTCTGGCGGCGACCCTTCCGCCTTCTTTGGTTTCCTAGCTTGCCCTGCCGGTTTTTTTTTGGGGGGGGGGTCTTGCGATGTCTCGCGTCGGACCCGTCGTTTCTGAACTCCTGGCGGGCTTGCATGCTTTAGGGAGTTTTTCTGTTCGGCAGACGCGCTGCGAGATCTTCTCGCGGCTCCGCCTTTTTCCTGGGCTCGGAGGGGCCTTGTCGGGGCTGCTTATGTTCTGCCTCGTGGTCTCGCCTCCGGTTGGTGGTCGGGTGGCTTCGTGGTAGGTGTCCCACCTGTGTGCTTCTCTTGGCGGCAGTATGGGGTATTTTGGCGGTCCTTCCTTTTCCTGTCCCTTCTTAGGTGGTTACTCTTGTTAGCTTGGTTTACTCTCGGCTTGGTTTTCTAGTGGGGGTTGGGGGCCGTCGTCTTGCCACATACTGTCGCCTCTTTTCGTGCGGCGCAGGCGGAGCCGCTTCAGCTTGCTTTCGGTCTTGGTGTTGCTTCTGCACCGTTAGTAAGCTGTCTTGTGCGTCGTTTCACCTCCGGCCTGTTCGTGCGCCGCTTGCACCATCCTGGTCTCTGGTCAGCGTGCTCTGTCTTCTCCTCGGTTGGTAGTGCCCCTTCGGTTCCGGTGTGTATTTTCGTCGACTCTTTCCTTTGGGCCTTTGCCTCTGGGGGTCGAGTCGCTGAGTTTTCTTGCTCCTTCGGTTTTAGCGTTTTGGTTGTTTGGTGGCAGCAGTCTCCATCTTTTCTGGCGCGGGGTGGGGCTGCTGCATTCTGGAGGGGTCCAGGGTTTGTTGGTGCTTCGTTGGTCGGGCCGGGGGTGTGTCGTTTTTGTGTTCAGTGGCGGCCCTCCGCTGTTGTTTGCCTGCCACAGCGTTTGGGTCCGGAGCGCGTTTTGCGTTGATCCGGTTCTGTTCTTCCCGGTTCGCGGGTGATAGTGTCCCGGGTGGTCAGCCGTGTTCTTGCGGCTAAGCTGCCTGTGTTCTTCCCTCATGCCTGTGGCGTTCGTGGCTTCGCTGCTCTCGCTGCCGTCTGGGCGACGTGGCCTTGCGGTCTTTCGGGCATGGATTTTTGGTGTTTGTACAGGGGCCTTGCTGCTCGTGGTTCTCGTGTTGTTCCCGGGATTTTCGGGGCTGTGGCGCCTTGGGTTGGCGTTTGCTGCCGGTTGTCTCGCCTCCTTGTGGGGTGCGTGGTGTCCGCCTCCCGGTTCTGTCCCTTTGACCTTCCTCTGTGGGTAGTTAGCTCCGGGGAGCCGACGGGGCTTCCCCCAGAAAACCAGCGTTGAATGTAATGAAACGCCATTTTCTGGGTGAGACCCGGAGGCTCCCCGGCAACCCTCCCTCCCTCCGGTCGGCGTTTTTCGCGTGTTTTGACATCCAGCCTCAGAACTGATGGGTGGATAGCCGGCGTGGGAGGTCTGGGGCTCCCCCTTCCCCCTCCCGGGGAGGGGGGAGCTGCGCAGACAGTGGTGCGGTGACGTATGACGTCATACTAGTTTCCTTGTTTTCTGTTGAAGAGTTCTATCCACTAGTTCGGCTTAGGTAGCAATTTTCACCAGAATAGGGGTTTGTTTTGGAATGCTTACCTTTCTGGATGCTTGACCCGGTCGATGGCAGACATAGAATGCTTCCAACCACACGGGGGTTTCTATAGGCCATTGCTCCCCTTGCCTCTCTGAGGGGGCCAGGTTCTGGCTCGTGGTCCCCGGTAGGCCCTAGAACTCCATACACATGACTGATGCCAAAGTCTGACATTAGCATATCAGCCGGTAAAGCTCCGGGGAGCCTCCGGGTCTCACCCAGAAAATGGCGTTTCATTACATTCAACGCTGGGTTTTTTTATAGATACAGACCAGAAATTGAAGTACATATATATTAGTAGCCAAATTACTTGCTGATGTGCTGGCCCATGCTGTAATAATATGAACTTTATTAAGTCACCATATAAATTAGCTTCATAACTGCCCAAAATGCTGTGCATACTTTATGGCCTTGTAACAAAATTACATATACAAACTGTAACCTAACCATGACATTTTTAAACATTATTACTACTATTATTATTCTACATACGCTAGTACTATTTCATTCAGGCTACATGCCTGGAAGAGTGAATTATTTACACTTATGGATCCTTGCACCAGTCCTATGGTGCAGCTGGAAGTGCACTTGTTGTGACAGCGAGAGATGGTTCCTTCTCCTGTGAATGCGGAGCATGTCTACGTAACTGGGCCGCCACTCTTCAAACAGAATTGGTTGCCATAATCCTTGCACTTGAGGGCATACATGAATTCAAAGTTGACATGCTAATTGTAAGTGACACCTTGTCATCCTTGACTGCCCTCAGCTCCCTAAGGCATAACTGTGATTTGCTTATCTCTGAAGCTAGACAGAGATATAATGAAATAATCAATGGAGTCAGAGTTTGTCTCCTGTGGATTCCTTACCATATTGGTCTCTGAATGCATGATAGAACTGATGAGTTGGCCAAGACTTTTGCCTGTAAAGAGAGAATTGAATTGAATTAAATTAATGAGAGAATCTTGGACTGCCTGAGGGCAGTAATGTTCCGGGAACATCAACTAAATCTCGTAAACGTGAGGCAAAGTGAAATTCTCACCAGTTCCTCCATCTATCATCATTCTATTATGCAGGAAGAACCGCACATCTATAGGTCATCCAATACGGTTAGCAGACTTCTAGATGTTACCATTGTTAGGCTTAAGCTCAGCTACAAGCACCTCTCGGAGTTTGTAACATCTGCTGATGTAGATTTGACTAAATATAAACTCTGTCAGCAGAACTATTCTCATTCTTTACGTCATTATATAATGGAATGTGCAAAAATTGCGGAATTCAACGGAGTCCAAGAAATGTGTATTTCACTCATAATGATGTACTGCCAGGATTCTTGGCAAAGTATCCAAAATTTGCTTACTATTTACTTAGGTAATGCATGCACATTTGTAAAGCTGCAACCCAGTTGGATGGGTGTGGAGCAAGACTAGTACCTGGTTGATACCTGGTTGATGGGGTTCTGGGAGTTCTACTCCCCAAGCCCGGCCTGGGGCCAGACTTGACTTGTGAGAGTTTGGTCCACCAGGCTGTTGCTTGGAACGGCCCGCAGGCCCACATACCCACCACAGCCCAGTTGGTCCGGCACTTCTTGAAGGAAACAATCTAGTTTCCTCTTGAAGATGTCCACAGTTGTTCCTGTAATATTTCTGATGCTCGCTGGTAGGACGTTGAACAACCGTGGACCTCTGAAGTTCATACAGTGTTCTCTGATTGTGCCCATGGCACCTCTGCTCTTCACTGGTTCTATTCTGCATTTTCTTCCATGTCGTTCACTCCAGTATAATGTTATTTTACTGTGCAGATTTGGGACCTGTCCCTTCTATTAGTCTATTCTCTATTAGCCTGATTCTCTTATTAGTCTCTAATCTCTAGTAACTATGTGACTCACCATAGATGTAAAGTGCTTTGTATGGTGACTGTTGTGAGCCTCTTGTTGAATCACTTGTGATACAAAGATTATTGTTGTGTGTATATATATATTATATATATATATATATATATATATATATATATATATATATATATATATATATATATATATATATATATATATATATATATATATGTCGTACCTAGTAGCCAGAACGCACTTATCAGCCTACTATGCAAGGCCCGAATTGCCTAATAAGCCAAGTTTTCCTGAATTAATATATTTGTTCTAATTTTTTTCCTATGAAATGATAAAGCTACTCATTTCATTATGTATGAGGTAAATTTTTTTTATTGCAGTTGAAATTAACGTAGATATATGACCGAACCTAGCCAACCGTACCTAACCTAACCTAACCTATCTTTATAGGTTAGGTTAGGTTAGGTAGCCGAAAAAGTTAGGTTAGGTTAGGTTAGGTAGGTTAGGTTGTCGAAAAACAATTAATTCATGAAAACTTGGCTTATTAGGCAAATCGGGCCTTGCATAGTAGGCTGATAAGTGAGTTCTGGCTACTAGGTACGACATATATATATATATATATATATATATATATATATATATATATATATATATATTATATATAAATCTAATTGGAAGAGTGCTAAAGTTGGTGAGGGAGTACCTGTTGGGAAGGAAGCAAAGTGTCACAATAAGAAGGTAGATGTCAGATTGGAGAGAGGTAATGAGTGGAGTACCACAAGGGTCAGTACTAGGGCCCATCATGTTCTTAATATACTGTATGTCAGTGACCTGACTAAGGAAATTGGCTCTTTCATATTATTGGATGCTGGTGATGCAAAACTAATGAGAAAAATCAGCACAGAGGGAGAGGGGGACTTGATGTACGACAGTGGAGGTAAATAAATGGGTACTGTTCTTTCGTTCGGGAAAATAAAAAGTAGACACAACTTCAAATCTAATGTTAGAAGTGTTGATATCCAATCCACACCTGAAAAAACGACGACGATTTGGTTCATCCTGCACCATTATCAGGTTACGTAATAGAAAGAGAGTGGAAGAGATGAATACAAGAGAAAGATGAAAGGTAAGCGTAAGATGAATGATAAAATAAAGTGAATGGTAAAATAAGATGAAAGGAAAGAATAAAAGAAAGGTAAGAATAAAGAGAATCTGGAAAAGTAAAGGAAAGGTTAGAAGTAAGGGAAGAAGAATAGAAAAAAGGATATGAAGCAAAAGTTTGAAAAATAGAAAGGTAAAAAATAAACAAAGAAAACTGCAAGAAGACAAATGTTGAAGAAAAAAAATCTTGTGATAAGAGGCAGAAAGGAAAGAGAGGGATGAGGCAAAGCTAAGTCAGATCTCGTTTGTTAAGAATGTTAAAGCATTAAAATATGTACAGTACTCTGAAAGGGAAGAATCAGCCACCACAAAGCCAGGGCTAAGGCTCATGTTGGGCATGAACCTTGGTCCTGGCATTGTTAAGGTTGACGTTACTGTATCTGATTCTCATTATTCTTTTATTTTCTCTTATTCTTTCCTTCAATCTTATTCTTACCTTTCATCTTATTCTTATCTTTATCTTTCTCCTTTATTCATCTCACTCTCTTCGTTTATATTGTTTATTTCCACTCTTTCTATTAAACAATTTCAGATGGACAGAAACGTAAATTGTTTTTTCATTCCCAGATGTGTGGGTTAGATATCAACTCTTCAGCCACGTTATTGTGACTCATCATCTGCATAATGTCAGAAGTACAGTATAAATTAGCAGAATAAAATCAGTGGTATATCTCAAGCCTGTCAACATCTGAATAACCTTCAGCACTTGAACAAAGAAACCTTCTAGGTGTTATAAACAACCACAGAGAACCATTCTTGGTATGGAACACTACTTCTAATAAACAAAACAAAACAACTAGAAAGTCTTTAAAGATATTCAACAAGGCTTGTTCCTGAGCTACAATTGAGGAAAAATGGGGGGAATTAACTGGTCTTCTCAACACTAAAGGAGAGGTGAGATTAGGGGGGGAACAAGATAATGACATATATAAAATGAAAAAAATTAATTGTTAGAGTTGTAAATAGTTTAGATGAGGGAAGCACAACCAGTGACCCATATAGGCCACATACAGCCCCTGGGTAGTACAGTTGTGGCCTTTAATGTCTTATGTTAAAAACTACCAATGTTTTATGTCATTATATACCTTTCAGAAAATCTTGCAACCATACAACACATCTAGTTAGAATTGCGACCAGCTCCACTTAAAAGCTTACGGAGAAGTTGTTTAATTTCTTCAAGACGTCAGATGTAACACGAACGAGGAGCAACGGTTTCAAGCTCAACAAGCCACAATGTAGAACTGAGAACAGGAGATGCTTTTTCACCCATAGGTTTATAAACCCATGGAACGGCCTACCCGCCCGAGCTGTAAATCCCAAAATGCTGTTGGGTTTTAAAATACAACTCGAAAAGATCATCATGGCAAATGGGGGACCTTTGACAAGCCGCCAACTTCCTGTCCTCGTCGAAGTCACTAGTATTAGTGGCCCTCAGGGAAATTAATGTCTACAAGATAGTTGCCTCATAATCAGTATCTATATTTGCATAAGCTATACGCATGATTATTTGACTCGATCCGGTTACATCTGCAAACATACCTTCAGCTTCTTTAATCCGAACAAGTCTAATGATTCAAAATAGATTTATAATGACCATAAGAAAATTTATATTTTATAGAAAGGGAAGGAGTAAAGGTTGACTGCGAGTCAAACAAACTAAACAAACTGCGAGTTTTATGCTAAAATGAAACAATTCAGAACACATGCAATCATAAAATAATGAGTAGTGTTACTATAGTGCCGTACGTGTGGAAGTGATATAAACATAACTGTGATGACATTATAACTGGCCTATCCTAGGCTTTGTGCTAATTGAGAAAGTTTAGGGGATTCCAGTTAAAACAAATATTGAAAAGTGTTCATATTATGAGGACTCGTCGAGGGGCTTTAATATGTAACGTGGTATTGAACGAGTGTTGTTCAATGGAGGGAATTACCCAGTTCACCTCGTGACGTAGACAGGGGGAACAACCTCCTTTATTGGAGACAACACCTTAGGCTCGCTAAGCCTCTGCAAGAACACAGTTTGACTTCTGAGCAAACGTATAATGCACACGAGATTCGATTATAATGACGACAAATTCCAGACAGTCTATCGTTCAGGAGGTTAAGCGCCCTAGGGTCTGGCCGGCAACTGGGTTAGTTACCAAGCGTACAGCCTCGGCAACTGTGAACTTCACACGAGCGGAACTACAGCCGCATTTTTGGTGAGTACAGTAATACTATTTTGACCACACTGTATTAAGCAGGAGGGAGTGGCTGAAGGAGGGAGAGTAATCACAGGTCACGCATGAGGTCGGTGTCATTAAGAGCTGCGTGCCATTAAACACACGACGAAACTACGACGTTGCTACAACGTTCAAACAAATTTTAACACCTAACCAGTTATAACAACCAACTGGTCTCAATAAACATACTTGAACTTGTAACAACCATTATAGCACGTTGTAACAACGTTCTAATACGTCATAAAAATGTTATAGCAAGATATATCAACTTTATTACAAGTTGTAACAAGCGGAAAATAGGGACAGTTACGGTTTATGTTTTCAGGGGAACAATTTAATTTAAAACACTTATACAAATATTTGAAGAGGTGGCAACACGTGACAAAGAGTTTACATTATATTATGTAGTTTGCAGCACAGACGAATTGGTTATAAACAGCAAGTAAATAATTGTTTAAATTAAAAATAAGGAAGCTGATAAGATAAATATAGAGTTCATTTATATAAACAAAAAATGCCTTCGTAACTTAAGTTGTGTTTGTGCATTGATAGGATGGTGTTTTGATTTATGACTTCGGCGGATAGGCGGTTCCACGGGTTTAGTACCCTGTGGGTGAAAAAGCATCACCTGTTCTCTCAGTCCTACATTTGTGGCTTGTTGAGCTTGAAATCGTTGCTCCTTGTTTGTGTTACATCTGACATTTTGAAGAAATTGTCAGAATCAATATCCTCCTAATTGTTGAGTATTTTAAAACTTGAATGAGATCTACCCTGTCATGTCTGGTTGGCAGTGTTGTTGGCCCTGTGGCCCTTAACCGTTACTGATAATCGAGTTGACTTGGTCCTGGAATGATTTTTATTGCCCGGAGTTGCACTTTCTTCAGATCAGCCATATGTCCTTCTGAAGATGTGGTCTCCTTGCTTGGATATAGTAGTCCAAATGGAGGCGCACAAGATATTTATACTATTAAATCAGCCCATCCTCCTGTTTTGGTAGCACTTAAATAAATAAATAAATGTTTATTCAGGTAAGGTACATACATACAAGAGGTTTTACAAAAATTGATAGATTTATAGATAGAGCTAGTACATACAATGCCTAAAGCCACTATTACGTAAAGCGTTTCGGGCAGGAATTTTAATAACGATGAGGACCACAGTACATGTACCGACTGTGGTGTTTGTGTGTTACTGAGGAAGTCTTGGTTGTAGGGTTGATGTAAAGTCATGACTTGGTTACTGACTTTAATACTTAATATGATTACATGACTAGTAGCTACCAAGCTTGGCGGGCGTCCTGTACGCTCTTGTTTACCTTCCTCTCTGGCGTCTCAGCCGCCGCACATAGAAAACGGATGGTACCATTTTCTGTGAACATGACATCCCTCCTTTTCTTTAAAAAGAATGAATACAGGATGTCTACCATGCTTGTAGCACAAAGCAAAGTTATTGACACAAAGTAAGTTATTACCATATCAAGAGATACTGCATACATTTAACATTAATTAAGCACACAAAGAATTTAAACAACTTAATCTTTTCCACAAAGGATTTCAATGTTAAAAATACATATGCAATGTTAAACAAACATGAAAGAAACTGTAATACAAAGTTACAAAATATTGAATGAGATATCTGCATTATTCAAACAATATTAAATTTAGTTTAGCATAAGTAAATACTTTTCATTACATAGGAACACAATTAATCATCAAATCGTGTAGGGCGTTTAACATGACGTTTAGGACGTGAGTCCTTAAATGTAATAACATCCCTTGATGAATTGTTTGTCGGGTTATAACTATTTTTTTCTTTTTCTTTTGCACGACTTTGCACTTCATCATTTTCTACACTAGTTGGAATCACTTTGAAATAAGCCATATTACGTGTTATGCTATGATCTCTATTACTAGCTGTTACCATAGTTCCTTTTACACTAATCACTTTATATGGTTTTGTATCATACGGCATATCTAACTTTCCCTCTTTTTTCTTTTTAACGAGAACAGTGTCTCCAACCTTTATGAACTGTTCCTTTGCACGTTGATCATGAGCAATTTTCATTTTGCCCTTGGCTAGTGCATCCTTCTGAGCGAGACGTTTATCCGTTACCTCGGCTGGCATGACGAGTAGTGCGATTCTCATAGGACGTCCAAATAAAAGTTCACCAGGTGACTTGCCCAGTGTTCCATGCGGTGTTGCACGGTAGTTCCTGAGAAAAGCATACATAGCTTGTTTCCAGGATCGTCCTTCGGCATGAGCACAGCGTACCGCTTTCATGAGAGGTTGCATGAATCTCTCAACTTCTCCATTTGCTTGAGGATGTAGTGGCATCACACGGCGGTGTTTGAATCCCATATGCTCAGCAAAGTTGACAAAGTCTTGTCCATTGAATGGCGGTCCATTGTCCGTCTTGACAACTTCAGGAATGCCAAAGTTTGAAAAGATCTTGTCAAGTTTCGGGATGACGGCCTTTGCAGATGTGGAATTGATGATTTCTACTTCTGGATAACGTGAGTGATCATCAATGACTACCATCAAGTACTCTCCAGTTGGTAGTGGTCCGCAGAAGTCCATCGATACTTCCGTCCATGGTGCAGCAGGTAGTGGTGAAGGTTGTAGAGGTGTTGGTCTTGAAGTATCCACTGCAGCTTGGCAAGGGACACAGGCATCATGCATATCCTTTGCTTGACGATCAATGCCAGGAAACCACACCTTTTCTCGTAGCAGCTGTTTCGTCCTAACAAGACCTTGGTGTCCTTGATGTGCAAGCTTCAGAGCACGTTGCTGGAGAACAGCTGGAATCACGATACGAGTACCTCGCAGCACAGTGTCGCGTTGTTGCGTAACACTTAATTTTGTCTGGATGCGTTCAAGTGCTTTGAATGCATCTTGGTCAACTCCTGAGGGTGGGATGCGTGGAAACTTTTTCTTAGTCAATGCATCCACTGTTGCTTGCAGAGTTGGGTCCTCTAGGGTTGCAGTACGGATTTCATCAAGAGTAAGAGCCTTAGGGACTGCATCACAGGTTACAGAGTGTACATATTCCTCGGCAACTTGCTGATGCTTGGTGATGGTGAAACTGTTTGCAGGATGTCGACTGATGTAATCAGCGGGATTGCCTGCACCCGGCTTGTATTTCACCGTAAAGTTGTATGGTTGCAGACGAAGAGCCCATCTCTCAATGCGAGCTGGTGGTTTGGACTTTGGATTATTGAAGATGGTCTCCAACGGTTTGTGGTCAGTGACCATCGTGGTGAAGGGCGCACCAAGCAGATACACATTGAAGTGTTCACAGCCCCATACAAGAGCAAGAGCTTCCTTCTCTGTCTGACTGTATCGTTGCTCAACATCTGTGAGAGAACGGCTGGCGTAGGCAATTACTACTCTGGAATCTGGTTGACCAGGTTTGTGTTGGGCTAAAACAGCACCTAATCCAACAGGACTAGCATCCACCGTTAACTCAGTGTCCATTGATGGATCAAAGTATGCAGCAGTCGCATTCTCTACTAGTGCATCTTTCACAGCATCAAATGCATTTTGCTCGATATCGCTCCAGTACCATGATGCATTTTTCTTCAGGAGCTCACGTAGAGGCTTTGTAATGGTAGCAAAATCTGGAATGAAGCGAGAACAGTAGTTTGCCATTCCCAGAAAACTATGTACTTCAGTGGACGTTGAAGGAGGTGCAGCATTCTTGATATCTGCAACTTTCTTAGGATCTGGAGACAGACCTTTGTCACTAAGTACATGTCCAAAGAATTCAATTTTATGTTGATTGAACTCACACTTTGCTCGGCTTAGCGTCAAATTCTTTTCTCGTAAGCGTTGCAATGTTGCACGAAGAGCTTTGTCGTGTTCAGCTTGGGTACGGCCATAAACAATGATGTCATCAGACATGTTGTCAGCATTAGGTATATCTTGTAATACCTGGCTGATGGTGTGCTGGAATACCTCGGCAGCACTGTTAATACCAAAACTCAGGCGCTTGTACCTATACAGACCTCGATGTGTCGTAAACATTGTGATGAAGCGACTCTCATCATCAAGTTCAAGCTGATGATAGCCCTTGTTTAAATCTAACTTGCTGAATACGGTTGCACCATTCAAGCGGTAGATCATATCATCTACAGTCGGTGTAGGATGGCGTTCACGCATTATTGCCTTGTTGGGAACACGCATGTCCACACAAATGCGTATCTCATCTGGATTCTTCGGCTTTGGTGGAGTGACAATTGGGCTTACCCATGGTGTTGGGCCTGTTACTGGTTCAATGATATCTAGTTCTATCAGCCTATCCAGTTCGGCATCGACTTTCTTGCGAGTATGGAATGGTTGTCGGCGATGTGGTTGGGCAACTGGAATTACATCTGGGTTGATATGCAGATGTACTTTGCTATCAGTAGAACAACCTATGGATTTAAATCGATCAGAAAATTCAGCAACAATACCATCAACATTGTTTGCAGATTCCACTGCTACAGCATTAGAAAGCTGAAGTAGCCCCAATTTGGTTGAAGTCTTGTAACTGAGTAAAGACTCCTTTGCATTCCTAACAACATGGAATGTAGTAATGAGCATTGCATTCTTTGACTTGATCTCTGCAGTGAAAGTTCCAATCACTGGCAAGGCTAACTTCGAAGCATAGGCAGTGGCTTTACCATTGTATTTTTCTAGCTTTGGGAACTGTTTTCTAAATTTTTCATAGTGGCACTCAGCCATGGTGTCAATGTTTGATCCAGTGTCAATGAGAACTTTGAGACAAATACCAGCAATGTATACACATGTCTCTGGGTTGTTTGGAAGATCATTCCATTCTGTGATTGCTTGTACTCCATAAGTATAATCACATTCACTGTCATCTGAGACTGGTTGTAATGAAATGTTGTCTTGTATATTATTAACATTCTGGATATGAGGTGCAATATAAGTTAAACAATCCTTGTAAATATTTATTGTATGTATGTACCTTACCTAAATAAAATTGTATTGTATTGTATTGTATTGTAATATTGTGTTTACCACCTCGACCCCTATGACCTGATCCTCGTACAGTGCTTTTATTCATTGACTGTGGTTTCTTTAGTGCGGAACGACACATAGCACCAAAATGACCTAGTTTTCCACACTCATAGCACTTCTTACCTTGAGCAGGACAAACATTATCTTGGTGTGGGTAGTCTCCTCCACAATTGTAACATTTATTGTTGACACCCTCTGATGTGGGTCGTTGTGACTGCTTGAGCCTTGTTCCTTGACCCCAGTTGTGACGTGGTTCTCGGCTAAATTTACTGTTAGGTTTGCCATGATATCTTCTTTGATTACGATGTCCTCCCTGAACCTTACATACCTCATCACTGTTAGTAACAGTGGCAGAACCGTTGTTGGCACTGCACTCCATGACACGAGCATCACGTGCAGCATCTTCCATTCGACGAGCAATATCCAGTATCTTGGTAAGAGAACTGTCATCATCAACAAGTTCTAGAGCTCTTCGACGAAGACGTGTAGATGTGCATGATTCAATTATTTGCTGTTTGATTTCTTTGTCAACATCAGCAAACTCACAATGGGCTGCTAAACCCTGCAGACGTGTGTGGTATTGATCCACAGTTTCATTAGAGAGTTGTTTTGCTCTCCTGAAATGCATAATTTCCATAGCAGTATTTTGCCTTGGTTTGAAATGCTCTGTTAGTTTGGCTTTGGCAGTGTCATAATCTTTGGCACCACCAGTGTCTTTCAGTGTGTCAAAGATGTCACAAACTCTATCACCTGCATAATGAAGTAGAAAGGCACGCTTTCTTTCAGCACTTTTGATGTCAGAAACTATCAACAAATTTTCAAACTTTTTAAGCCATTTGACCCACCTCTGTGACAGGTTTGTCTGGTCACAGTCAGGATCAAATGCAGGAAACTGAGGTATATTTGCCATTTTTTACTGAATAAATGTAACTTATCACTTAAATGTTCCTCAGAATATTAAACACTTACTGCACTGAATATGTTAGTCAAGAATTCACTGTAATTACTTTAATTTTGCAAAGCACACAAGCATTTTAATGCAAAAGTTCACAACAGTGCACAATATAGCAGCAACTGACTTCTTACCTAGCCCTTGTGTACATGTGTTGTTCCTACTCACAGCAGAAGCACAGCAGTTGGTACAGCAGCAGTTGGTACAGCAGCAGTTGGTACAGCAGTTGGTGCAGCAGTTGGTACAGCAGTTGGTACAGCAGTTGGTACAGCAGTTGGTGCAGCAGTTGGTACAGCGTGATGAATTTTGTAGCACGAAGCGTCGTTTCGTAACCAAAACATCAGGTTTTGTACACATCAATGCGTCGTTTCGTACACAACGTCGGCAGATTCCTCAGTACACAGTTTCTTCAGCACAGCTTGGGTAGCACACAGCTTGGGTAGCACACAGCATTGGTTAGCACACAGCATCGTTTAGCACACAACATTGGAGCATCGGTTAGCATACAGCATCGGGTATGGCGCTCACAGCTTCTCTTCCTCCTCCAGGCAGCATGCTTCTCCCTTGTGTTTGAAACTTGTAGCGAGATTATCCCAATAATATACTCGCTCCAAATATAGTGTTAATATTCCTGTCAACCTTTGGAGATGAATGAGGTGAGGCGTTGCCCGGGCAACACGGTGAGGTGTTGCCCAAGCAATATAAGCAGCGGTGTAGCGAACATTGGCTAGTCTACTTTCAAGTGTGGTCTAGAGCAGACACTTGCGAGATACTGTACCAACACTCAGTGCGCTCAACTCACACCAACGTATCACCTGTGTACTTCTGTATATTCGACCAAATATATATATAGTATCTTAGTGTCTGTGTTTATTTGTCACCATACTTTACGTAACAATAGAACCGTTACATTGGTGACCCCAGAGAGTTTCGACGATACCCAGCCTCGATGGACTACAACATGGACTCTCACTGGACCTCCACTGCTGCTGCTTGCTGTGGACCGCAGCCACCTGTCATGGAACGTTGCCCTTGCCATAGCTATGATTTTCATCGCGATCGTCTCTGCATTTTCATCTACTACGGCTTGCTGTTCCACGATCACTACTCACTCATCTGGCAGCTTCATCAGTAACTACATAATGTGGGATCTACAGCCTGTCCTGCCGACTCTCCGTCGCTGCCAGGGCACTGCTTGTTCTACAGGGGCGCCCACGAAAGCTGCTCTTTCGTCAGATTCATCTACACGTTCACTGCATTCTGATACTCTGCCGACTCAAGCACTTTGCGCAGTACAGGACTTACAGCCTGCGTTTCCGACTCTTCGTCGCCTCCAGGACAATTCAGCTCTAGCAGTGATTACCTCGTTGTCCTAACTACGTGCCTACATTACCTCCTAATGTCCTGGTGCCCGAGCCCATCCGCCCCGGATCTAAATGCTCCACCAGCGACCCAAGGACGCAACAATTATGCACATTCTTCTCTCCTGCTACACCGAGCTTGTCCACACACTGCCTACATCTTTTAGTACCAGACTACAATTTCCACAGTCAACAATGTAGTACTCGGCGTGTACAGTCCTAATCAACCCAAGACGCTACAGCTTCGACACAGAGCAGACAGCAGACTACGACCGCATCGAGCCGCCACGCTCTCGCTCCCCGAGTTTAGACACTCACAATTCTCAATCGAGCCGCCACGCTCTCCCACATAGAGCTCCACGACTCCGGCCTCACTCAGCTCTCTGCTCTGCTCCAGGCTTCGTCTCAACGTCTGCAACACTGCTAAATCCAGAGACACATCCGCCGACTACGCAGTTCACTTTTCGACCCCAATTACCAGCCGCACCACAACCCTCCTACGACGACGGACGACCTCCCAGCACAGGATCCTCCTACGACCCCAGTTAGATGACATCAGCGAAGAGGAGGAAGTTAACTTTGATGGTTATGTAACGCGAGCAGGGCGTACAATTCACCGACCAGCTAAGTTCCTTGATCAATTATTTTTCCTTTCATCCCCTGGGAGGGGGAGTTCTGTAGCGAGATTATCCCAATAATATACTCGCTCCAAATATAGTGTTAATATTCCTGTCAACCTTTGGAGATGAATGAGGTGAGGCGTTGCCCGGGCAACACGGTGAGGTGTTGCCCAAGCAATATAAGCAGCGGTGTAGCGAACATTGGCTAGTCTACTTTCAAGTGTGGTCTAGAGCAGACACTTGCGAGATACTGTACCAACACTCAGTGCGCTCAACTCACACCAACGTATCACCTGTGTACTTCTGTATATTCGACCAAATATATATATAGTATCTTAGTGTCTGTGTTTATTTGTCACCATACTTTACGTAACAATAGAACCGTTACAAACTGAACAAATACCTGCGTTCACAGTTCATCCTCGTCGCCAATGTGGTGTTTGTGTGTTACTGAGGAAGTCTTGGTTGTAGGGTTGATGTAAAGTCATGACTTGGTTACTGACTTTAATACTTAATATGATTACATGACTAGTAGCTACCAAGCTTGGCGGGCGTCCTGTACGCTCTTCTTTACCTTCTTTCTCCCTGGCGTCCCAGCCGCCGCACATAGAAAACGGATGGTACCATTTTCTGTGAACATGACACCGACGTACAACGAAATTAGAAAGTAGAAATCTGAACTATTAAGTTAGACAAACCGGAAAACTATTTTTTACTTGTGGTGCTTTGACAAATTAAAGTAACCCAACTTAACCTCCCTAGGCATTTTACACGATATCTGAGGCCCTAATATAGTACATATGTGTGCTATACTAGGCCTAGGAATATTTAAGTTTGTGTTTTAGCTTCATTTATTTCAAAAGAATTAATTACTAGTCATTTTACTATTACTGTAAACTCTGTCAGCAGAACTATTCGCATACTTTGCGTCATTATGTAATGGAATGTGAAAAAATTGCGGAATTTAGAGATAACACCATTAATAGTGTCCAAGAAATGTGTAAGTACTTCATTCACAATCACGGGATGAGTATGGGGTGCATAATAAATGAACTAAACTAACTAACTCATGATGATGTGCTGCCCGAAATCTTAGCGAAGTATCCAAAATTTGCTTACTGTAAGTAATGCATGCACATAACTGTAAAGCTGCCGCCCAGTTGGGAACACGGGAGACATCTCCCGTCACGCAGGGTGCAGTCGCACCTCCACAGATCTCCAGTATCATCTATTGATACTGGAAATGGCTCAAAAGGGCCACCACTTATGAGCTATTCATGCCCAAGCCACCTTTTGGGTGGCTTAATCTTCTCTCTCTCTCTCTCTCCCAGTTGGGTGGGTGTGGAGCAAGACTAGTAACTGTGCGACTCATCATAGATGTAAAGTGTCTTGTATAGTGACTGTTGTGAACTTCTTGTTGAATCACTTGTGACATAAAAGATTACTGATATGTACTCACCTATTTGTACTCACCTATTTGTGCTTGCAGGATCGAGCATTGACTCTTGGATCCCGCCTTTCTAGCCATCGGTTGTTTACAGCAATGACTCCTGTCCCATTTCCCTATCATACCTAATTTTAAAATTATGAATAGAGTTTGTTTCCACAACCTGTTCCCCAAGTGCATTCCATTTTTCCACTACTCTCACGCTAAAAGAAAACTTCCTAACATCTCTGTGACTCATCTGAGTTTCCAGTTTCCACCCATGTCCCCTCGTTCTGTTATTATTACGTGTGAACATTTCATCTATTTCCACTTTGTCAATTCCCCTGAGTATTTTATATGTTCCTATCATATCTCCTCTCTTCCTTCTTTTCTCTAGTGTCGTAAGGTTCAGTTCCTTCAGACGTTGTTCATATCCCATCCCTCGTAACTCTGGGACAAGCCTCGTCGCATACCTCTGAACCTTCTCCAGTTTCTTTATGTGTTTCTTCAGGTGGGGGCTCCATGATGGCGCGGCATACTCTAAGACTGGTCTCACGTAGGCAGTGTAAAGCGCCCTAAAAGCCTCCTCACTAAGGTTTCTGAATGAAGTTCTAATTTTCGCCAGTGTAGAGTACGCTGCTGTCGTTATCCTATTTATATGTTCCTCAGGAGTTAGATTAGGTGTCACATCCACTCCCAGGTCTCTTTCTCGAATCGTTACAGGTAGGCAGTTCCCCTTCATTATGTACTGTCCTTTTGGTCGTCTATTACCTGATCCCGTTTCCATAACTTTACATTTACTGGTGTTGAACTCCAGTAGCTATTTCCCTTACCATCTCTGCAACCTGTTTAAGTCCTCTTGGAGGATCCTACAATCCTCATCTGTCACAACTCTTCTCATTAATTTTGCTTCATCCGCAAACATTGACATGTATGATTCCACTCCTGTAAACATATCATTTACGTAAATTAGAAATAGGATTGGTCCCAGCACCGATCCTTGAGGTACTCCACTCGTTACTGTTCGCCAGTCCGACTTCTCGCCCCTTACCATTACCCTCTTCTGGCTCCTTCCTGTTAGATAGTTCCTCACCCATGCTAGGGCCTTTCCGCTTACTCCTGCCTGCCTCTCAAGTTTGTATAGCAGTCTCATGTGCGGTACTGTATCAAAGGCCTTTTGGCAGTCAAGAAATATGCAGTCTGCCCAGCCTTCTCTGTCCTGCCTTATCCTTGTTACTTTGTCATAGAATTCTAAAAGGTTTGTTAGGCATGATTTCCCTGTCCAGAACCCATGTTGGTGCTTGTATTTGTGTGGGTGATTAAATTTGTATGTGTATGTATATATGTATACGTATGTATATGTACATGTATGCATGAGTATGTCCATATATATATATATATATATATATATATATATATATATATATATATATATATATATATACATATATATATATATACATATATATATATATATATATATATATATATAATATATAAATATATATATATATATATATATATATATATATATATATATATATTTATATATATATATATATATATATATATATATATATATATATATATATATATATATATATATATATATATATATATATATGTATATATATATGTATATATAACATTAATAATTTTGTAACTAGCGTCAAAAGATTGTTATTTGTTTAGCTAAACGAACTAGAGGGTTCAGTTCTTGAACCGATTATGTGCCTCTGTAATCCTTTAGACCACCGCCCACGGGATGGGTATGAGGTGCATAATAAAGAAATAAATTTAAATTGAATTGTATCTAAAAGCTAAGTACGTATGAATTCGTGACTATTGACGATACATTCCATTTCTAACAATGTCACAATAGGCAATATCGAAACGGGAGAATGGGTTGTTTAATTATACTATTTAAGTTTCCTTTTGCTTTTTATAATTTATTTTCATAATAGCCTAGGCTCCAGGTTATGGTTTGACTGCATGATATTATGCAGCTACACATGTGGCTTGACCGAGTTTGTTTCTTTTCATATTTATGCTTCTTACAAGTAGCTTAAAATAAGATATTTATAAGTCAAGGATTGTCAAGATGTAATGTACCTGTTACCATAGCTGACCATAATCGGTCGGTGGGCTCATGACCGATTAAATCCAAGTTCGATTTCAGGGCATGACGAGAAGTTTGTGCACGTTTCACAATTTAGCATATAGGGAACTGTAGTAATTAGGCTACTGTTGTGGCTCGGTCGATCGTTGGTCCTGAGAAATCTCAATAATCCTTACAGGCTTTCTGTTCCCGACAGTGGGAAACAAACTATATAGCCGCCGCTATATTAGCATCAATTAAAATCTTTTGCAATGGCAAGTTGAACTGGCTGGACGAAGAGATTTAGCGCGTTGTGCATTTATTTTCAGGGAACATTACTTTATGATTATACCTTTCAAAACCCAATTGGAAAAATTACTTAGGAATAATTTATTTATTTATTTATTTATTTATTTATTTATTTATATACAACAAGGTACATTGGGTTTGTGAGAATACATAGCATTCTATTTACATTCTTGTAAAGCCACTAGTACGCGCAGCGTTTCGGGCAGGTCCTTAATCTAACAAAGATAATTTTAAGTAGGTAAATTCTAGTGGAATTAATAAAATGATAACAGATACATTGCAAGAAAGAAAAAAAAATGAGATGAGAGAGATTAGTAGGTATATTAAAGCACATTGGTATGTTAAAGCTCTGATTGATTGCATTGACAGCTTGATTGGTAATTTAAACGAAGATTAATAGACACCATACTGCATATTGAAAGCACATATAAAAAGACAGCAATGATCACAAAGATAAAGTTGTTTGGATTGGGTACATGAAGATTGGGAGATTGGGTAGCACTAGATACAGTGCAATTTTAAAGCAACAAGGTAGAAAACTATGATGATGAAATTAGGTACTTTTTAGTTTTGTTTTTGAATGATGCAAAAGTTGGACAGCTTTTCAACTCATTAGGGAGTGAGTTCCATAGACTAGGTCCCTTTATTTGCATAGAGTGTTTGCACAGATTAAGTTTGACTCTGGGGATATCAAAGAGATATTTATTTCTGGTGTGGTGATATGGGTCCTATTACATCTGTCCAGGGAGAGTTTCAGAGCAGGATTTGCATTTAAGAACAGGGTTTTGTAAATGTAGTTGACACAAGAGAATGTATGGAGTGAGATTATGTTTAGCATGTTTAGGGAGTTAAACAAGGGGGCTGTGTGTTGTCTGAAAGCAGAATTTGTTATTATTCTGATAGCTGATTTTTGCTGGGTGATGATGGACCTGAGGTGGTTTGCAGTGGTTGAACCCCATGAACCCCATAATGAGGGGGGAGCGGGGGGGTGGGCCTGGGGCTTTTGAGAAGCCACCACCGGCTACCAGACTTCGTCGAGGCCACGAATATATATATAGAGGGCGACCCCATTAGGTAAATTATAAGAAATTAAAATATATACCCTAAAATAGTGAAAAAGAAAACGAAATGAAAATGATTATCACAGAGAACTTATTTTGATTGTCTATATACTGTAAACAATCAAAATATACTATAAAGTTCTTTAAAAGAACATAATTTTTTTTCGGATTTTTTTGTTCATTTATTAATTAGGTTGTCTATTTTATTTATTTTAAAGGGAATAGTACGACTATTATAGATGAACACTCTTAATAAAAGAATGTGTTGCACCTGCCAATGGTAAAATCTAATTTTGAAAATGGTTCCACTGGTGCTAGAATTAACATTACTGTTTCCGATTCTGTTAGGTTCAGTCGCAGTTTAACCTAAGAAAGCGGCCACGGGGTGGTGATCAGTAGTCTAATACAGTTAAAACAGGTCCTTATTTTTATAGGATATTGTATATATACCTAATAATATCCACTGTCTCTTGCTAACGAAACAACTCGCTACTAAAAGGATAAACAAACAAAGGCTCACTAAAGGTATACGTAAGTCTATCAATAGAAACCTTGAATTTGAGAGGTATAGGCTAAGGGTAATTTCCAGAGAAATATCTTCGAGGTACTCTTCAATGTTATCTGTGATAATTAATGTACTCTATATCTGTGAAATTCTGAGCCTCAATTCACGTAACTCGTTAAAAAATATATGCTAAAAAGGAGGAAGAAACGAAAGGGAACTAGATGGACGACTCTGGCAGTAAAACAAGCAATGATAACTAAGAGGAACCTCTGGAGAACGTATAAATCCACGATGGACGTCATTGATTATGAGATATATAAAAGGGCACTAAACTCAGCCATCCAGGAAATCAGATCAGCCAAATGGAACTACGAAAAAAACCTTGCCCAAAACATAATGAAAGATCCAGTCGTTCTATGCTTATATAAGAAGTAAAACCAAAACTAAGGATTCGATAGGACCTTTAAAGGTTGAAACCAACCAAACTATATTAGACGACAAAAAAGCAGCAAGCACTCTTAATAAATATTTTACATCAATGTTCACACTAGAAAGGATAGATAACATCCCATCACCTACACAAATGTTTCAAGGAGGTGAAGAAAATTAATTTAGGAATATAACGATAACATGCGACATAACCAGGAAGAACATTGACAAACTAAAAGACTCGAAAGCCCTAGGTGTGGATGGAATACAATCCAAAGTCATAAAACATTGCTTTATGTCCGAAACGCATAAAGTTATTGATGTGTTTATAGTTATTTCATTGAATCTCTCGTTTATAGTTATTTCATCGAATCACCTCACTTTGTGGGGCCACGTGAGCAACACATATGCGAACAAGCTTGATTGGTCCCTGAGCCAATATTCAACTGAAAACTCCACACCCCAAAAGTGACTCGGACCCAGACAGCCAGAGCACTATGCAGAAATAAACACGTGATTAAAAATGTGACAGTGTCAGACCACGGAGGAAAATTGAAACAGGAATTTCCTTAAGTACTTTCGTATATTAATACATCTTCAGAAGGAGTCTCCTTCTGAAGATGTATTAATATACGAAAGTAAAGTTTCAATTTTTCTCCGTGGTCTGACACTGTCATATATATCATCCACAGGTACGTTGGTCCAACGTACCTGTGGATGAAACTATCGGGATGATAGCGGATAGAGTGTATCGTGATCCGGCCTGTACTCCTCTTGACATACCAGAAAACATTCTAAGGAAACTACTCCAAGCTTGTACTAAAGTGGCACCCTTCTTGAGCCCGGATGGGCACATGTATAAGCAAGTAGATGGGGTCGCCATGAGTTCTCCCCTAGGTGTCCTGTTTGCGAACTTCTACATGGGTACCATCGAACAGAAGGTCTTAGTTGACATGAACCTGAAGCCTGCCATATACTGCAGGTATGTTGACGACATTTTTACACAAGGGACCTGATGTCAGACGTATGCGGGAGCTGAAGGAGGCATTCGAGCAGAATTCTGTGTTGAGTTTCACTTACGAGATGGAGAAGGATGGGAAGCTACCCTTTCTAGATGTAACAGTCACGCCAAGGAGCGGAGGTTTCCACACTGCAGTCTACACTAAGGAAACAAACATAGGAATGTGCCTCAATTCTAACAGTGACTGCCCAGACAGGTACAAGAGAAGTGTTGTCAACGCTTACCTCGACCACGCTCTCAGCCACAGCTCAGGATGGAAGCAAGTCGATGAAGAACTCTGTAGGGTAAGGCAGGTCCTAGTCAACAACGGCTTCTCCAATGGTTTCGTTGAAGACATCATAAAAAGGAAGGTGAAACGCCATGCAACCTCTGAAGAGTCAACTAACACAACACCTCTACCCCCTTATTAGACTATTTTACAGGAACTTCTTTTCCACAGCTCATAAATCGGAGGAAAGGGTCCTGAAAGATATTCTTAATAGGAACGTTATCCCTACAGACAAACATCAGAAGATATAATTGACCATTTATTATAAAACCAAAAAAACGGCTAATCTACTCACGAAAAACTCTCCAGACACAAAGCAGAATGCCTTAAAAGAGACCAAAGTCGTCTATGCCTTCAAATGTCCACTTGGGGACTGTAAGCCCCAAAAAACTCAGTATATAGGCAAGACAACAACATCTCTTTCCAGGCGATTAACAATGCATAAGCAACAGGGCTCCATTAAGGAACATATAATCTCTTCCCACAACCAGACCATCACCAGAGAAGTCTTAACAAACAACATAGAAATCATCGATAGATACAGCGATAGCAGGCGGCTTGACATCTGCGAGGCACTACACATCAAGAAGTCAACACCAGCAATCAACAGCCAATTAATGCACAACTATATTCTACCCACGTCAAGACTCCGTACCAATATAGAAGCATCAAGAGGAAGTATAGGCCAATAGGCCCTTTGCAGTTACTTCCATTCTTCCCTTTCACTTATCCAATTTATTCCCATTGAACCGTGCTCTGTCCTGTGTTGGTCAAAAGTTTGTTCACCTCATCCAAAACTATTTCAACATATCACCTCACCCAAATGCGAGTATATAAGATAATCTGTTTAGCGTTAGAATTAGTAAAACTCTGTTAAGTGTTTTTAGGTTACAGTTGTGTGTGTGTGTAAACTAAAGTCTTTGAAAATGTAATACGTTATTACGAAACGTGTTCAAGCGTCGCGTCAGACTAGAAATAAAAATGAACTTTGGAGAATTGATTTTTCAATTACCATTGACAGTGAAAAGAAACAAGAAATATTGAGAAAATTCGTGTTAGAATTATTAATCTTACTTTTTCGGTCACACACACACACACACACACACACACACACACACACACACACACACACACACACACACACGCACACACACACACACACACACACACACACACACACACACACACACAAAGCGTGAAAGAGACCTGGGGGTGGACGTAACACCTAATCTATCTCCTGAGGCACATATTAATAGGATAACGACAGCAGCGTACTCTACACTGGCCAAAGTTAGAACATCATTCAGAAACCTAAGTAAGGAGGCATTTAGGGCGCTTTACACTGCCTACGTAAGGCCAGTCTTAGAGTATGCCGCCTCATCATGGAGTCCCCATCTGAAGAAGCATATAATGAAACTGGAAAAGGTTCAGAGGTTTGCAACGAGACTCGTCCCAGAGCTACGAGGGATGGGGTATGAGGAGCGCCTGAGGGAACTGTGCCTTACGACACTAGAAAGAAGAAGGGAGAGGGGGGACATGATAGGAACGTATAAGATACTCAGAGGGATTGACAGAGTGGACATAGACGAAATGTTCACACGGAATAGTAACAGAACGAGAGGACATGGATGGAAGCTTGAAACTCAGATGAGTCACAGAGATGTTAGGAAGTTTTCTTTTAGCGTGAGAGTAGTGGGGAAATGGAATGCACTTCAGGAACAGGTTGTGGAAGCAAATACTATTCATAATTTTAAAACCAGGTATGATAGGGAAATGGGACAGGAGTCATTGCTATAAACAACCGATGCTCGAAAGGCGGGATCCAAGAGTCAATGCTCGATCCTGCAGTCACAACTAGGTGAGTACAACTAGAGTACACACACACACACACACACACACACACAAGTACCACAAGGATCGGTGCTGGGACCAATTCTATTTCTTGTTGTTACGACCCTGGGTTGTTTAGTGGAAACCAGAGGTCAAAATTGAGTTATTAAACTTAACTATAGTATAGCTGAACGCAACCCTATGCATCATTGTCTGTATCTTCCCTGCCAGACGTAAGACTATTATTGTTTCTCAAAGAGCATTTAAAGAATGAGCTGGGGGTTGATTATTAAATAATAACATAGGCACCAACTTTGCTTACTAATACTTTCTAATCATTTGTAAAGTAACAATACGTTGCATAGGGGAAGATCTTTAATGTGCTTAGCTGCACGATCAATTAGGTTCCTTCCGGCACCACGACATGCGGGAGGCCTAGCTGGTCACTAGGAGCGTTCTTCTCTGGCTGGCGTTTGTGGGGACGAGACCTACTCTGTGGCTGCACCCCTACTCTCCTCCCTTCTCCTCTTACTTATTTCCCTTACCTTAAGTTCCTGTACCATTAAGTTAAGTACTGTATGGTGTTTAAGTGTGCCTACTCTGGTAGTAACGATTGGTGAGACCTGGGGGTAGTATTTGCCAGTGTTTTGGGTACCCCTAAGTGTTGTGTTTTGTATTAGGGTCCCACGTGGTGTCTCTACCCTAAGCTGCATCCAGCTTCAGTGCGTATCCAGTAGTACTTTACCCTAGCTTGTTCTTAGTGTAAACCTTGTATCCTGCCTAAGTGGACCAAGGCTTTTTAACGTAAGGTAGTGTGGTAAATTTATTATTATTATTGTTATTGGTGTGAGTGTATATGGGGGGCTGTTAAGGGGTTAATAAATAAGTACATGAATTATAGGAGTATCCCTTCTTCCTGTGTGGGTGTGCATTGATCAACCCTTAGACTGACATATATGGTCTAGTAGCAAGGTATTATTACTGTGGATAGTTTATTTTGGGGGCCGGGCCTTTTAGCTCTCCCATATTTGATACTCTGTCTTCTAACTACCCTTACCCCTTAATAGTACCAGTCCCCCATAGAAGCCCACCACCACACATTTATATTATAACACTTGTATATGTTAACGACATGTTTACAGGCGTAGAGTCCTACATGTCGATGTTTGCGGATGATGCAAAGTTGATGAGAAGAGTTGTGACAGATGAGGATTGCAGGATCCTCCAAGAGGACCTGAACAGGTTGCAGAGATGGTCAGAGAAATGGCTACTGGAATTCAACACGAGCAAATGTAAAGTTATGGAAATGGGACTAGGAGATAGGAGACCAAAGGGACAGTACACAATGAAGGGGAACAGCCTACCTGTGACGACGCGTGAAAGAGACCTGGGGGTGGACGTAACACCTAAACTATCTCCTGAGGCACATATAAATAGGATAACGACAGCAGCGTACTCTACACTGGCAAAAGTTAGAACATCATTCAGAAACCTAAGTAAGGAGGGATTTAGGGCGCTTTACACTGCCTACGTGAGGCCAGTCTTAGAGTATGCCGCCTCATCATGGAGTCCCCATCTGAAGAAGCATATAATGAAACTAGAAAAGGTTCAGAGGTTTGCAACGAGACTCGTCCCAGAGCTACGAGAGATGGGGTATGAGGAGCGCCTGAGGGAACTGTGCCTTACGACACTAGAAAGAAGAAGGGAGAGGGGGGACATGATAGGAACGTATAAGATACTCAGAGGGATTGACAGAGTGGACATAGACGAAATGTTCACACGGAATAGTAACAGAACGAAAGGACATGGATGGAAGCTTGAAACTCAGATGAGTCACAGAGATGTTAGGAAGTTTTCTTTTAGCGTGAGAGTAGTGGGAAAATGGAATGCACTTCAGGAACAGGTTGTGGAAGCAAATACTATTCATAATTTTAAGACCAGGTATGATAGGGAAATGGGACAGGAGTCATTGCTGTAAACAACCGATGCTCGAAAGGCGGGATCCAAGAGTCAATGCTCGATCCTGCAGACACAACTAGGTGAGTACACACACACACACACACATATTATATTATATATATATATATATATATATATATATATATATATATATATATATATATATATATATATATATATATATATGCTAGGAGGTTACAGCATGGTAATTGATAATGAACTTGAACTTGGTTTACAACCCGGTATCATATATATTACAGCCTGGACATTGGTATTCAATACTGCAGTTATTGCACGGCGAACCATGCATAAAACATTAATATTCAATACTACAATTAATGCACGGCGATCGATAAATAAAACCTTATCTAAATTAACAATAGCCTCTCTGCATTTAGCCAGAATATCAGCGCACCTAGCAATCATTTAGATGACAAATGCACTAGTAGAAGCACGAGATGCAAAATTATGCACCATTATCTTTACTGAAACATCGCTTAATGAATATTTCATTCATCTATATTGCTTATCCAAGCCGACTAGAGAACCATTCACAAATTATTTAATCGACATGAAAGTCATTTGCAAGAGAGAACTAGGGGTGAGGCAAATGCCCTACACTACCCCAGGACACGTGCCAACACCATCCTGGGGCCAGTGTTAACAACACTTCCTCACAAGGCTTTTAGCCCCATTCATTTTAACTTAATTTATTTATTAATTTGATCTCCAGCAGTTCAAATCTGTTTTTTTCCAGAACAAATTAAAGGAAAAAGTAGAACACATATGTGGTGTTTGTGTGTTACTGAGGAAGTCTTGGTTGTAGGGTTGATGTAAAGTCATGACTTGGTTACTGACTTTAATACTTAATATGATTACATGACTAGTAGCTACCAAGCTTGGCGGGCGTCCTGTACGCTCTTGTTTACCTTCCTCTCTGGCGTCTCAGCCGCCGCACATAGAAAACGGATGGTACCATTTTCTGTGAACATGACATCCCTCCTTTTCTTTAAAAAGAATGAATACAGGATGTCTACCATGCTTGTAGCACAAAGCAAAGTTATTGACACAAAGTAAGTTATTACCATATCAAGAGATACTGCATACATTTAACATTAATTAAGCACACAAAGAATTTAAACAACTTAATCTTTTCCACAAAGGATTTCAATGTTAAAAATACATATGCAGTGTTAAACAAACATGAAAGAAACTGTAATACAAAGTTACAAAATATTGAATGAGATATCTGCATTATTCAAACAATATTAAATTTAGTTTAGCATAATAAGTAAATACTTTTCATTACATAGGAACACAATTAATCATCAAATCGTGTAGGGCGTTTAACATGACGTTTAGGACGAGAGTCCTTAAATGCAATAACATCCCTTGATGAATTGTTTGTCGGGTTATAACTATTTTTTTCTTTTTCTTTTGCACGACTTTGCACTTCATCATTTTCTACACTAGTTGGAATCACTTTGAAATAAGCCATATTACGTGTTATACTATGATCTCTATTACTAGCTGTTACCATAGTTCCTTTTACACTAATCACTTTATATGGTTTTGTATCATACGGCATATCTAACTTTCCCTCTTTTTTCTTTTTAACGAGAACAGTGTCTCCAACCTTTATGAACTGTTCCTTTGCACGTTGATCATGAGCAATTTTCATTTTGCCCTTGGCTAGTGCATCCTTCTGAGCGAGACGTTTATCCGTTACCTCGGCTGGCATGACGGGTAGTGCGATTCTCATAGGACGTCCAAATAAAAGTTCGCCAGGCGACTTGCCCAGTGTTCCATGCGGTGTTGCACGGTAGTTCCTGAGAAAAGCATACATAGCTTGTTTCCAGGATCGTCCTTCGGCATGAGCACAGCGTACCGCTTTCATGAGAGGTTGCATGAATCTCTCAACTTCTCCATTTGCTTGAGGATGTAGTGGCATCACACGGCGGTGTTTGAATCCAATATGCTCAGAAAAGTTGACGAAGTCTTGTCCATTGAATGGCGGTCCATTGTCCGTCTTGACAACTTCAGGAATGCCAAAGTTTGAAAAGATCTTGTCGAGTTTCGGGATGACGGCCTTTGCAGATGTGGAATTGATGATTTCTACTTCTGGATAACGTGAGTGGTCATCAATGACTACCATCAAGTACTCTCCAGTCGGTAGTGGTCCGCAGAAGTCCATCGATACTTCCGTCCATGGTGCAGCAGGTAGTGGTGAAGGTTGTAGAGGTGTTGGTCTTGAAGTATCCACTGCAGCTTGGCAAGGGACACAGGCATCATGCATATCCTTTGCTTGACGATCAATGCCAGGAAACCACACCTTTTCTCTTAGCAGCTGTTTCGTCCTAACAAGACCTTGGTGTCCTTGATGTGCAAGCTTCAGAGCACGTTGCTGGAGAACAGCTGGAATCACGATACGAGTACCTCGCAGCACAGTGTCGCGTTGTTGCGTAACACTTAATTCTGTCTGGATGCGTTCAAGTGCTTTGAATGCATCTTGGTCAACTCCTGAGGGTGGGATGCGTGGAAACTTTTTCTTAGTCAATGCATCCACTGTTGCTTGCAGAGTTGGGTCCTCTAGGGTTGCAGTACGGATTTCATCAAGAGTAAGAGCCTTAGGGACTGCATCACAGGTTACAGAGTGTACATATTCCTCGGCAACTTGCTGATGCTTGGTGATGGTGAAACTGTTTGCAGGATGTCGACTGATGTAATCAGCGGGATTGCCTGCACCCGGCTTGTATTTCACCGTAAAGTTGTATGGTTGCAGACGAAGAGCCCATCTCTCAATGCGAGCTGGTGGTTTGGACTTTGGATTATTGAAGATGGCCTCCAACGGTTTGTGGTCAGTGACTATCGTGGTGAAGGGTGCACCAAGCAGATACACATTGAAGTGTTCACAGCCCCATACAAGAGCAAGAGCTTCCTTCTCTGTCTGACTGTATCGTTGCTCAACATCTGTGAGAGAACGGCTGGCGTAGGCAATTACTACTCGGGAATCTGGTTGACCAGTTTTGTGTTGGGATAAAACAGCACCTAAACCAACAGGACTAGCATCCACTGTTAACTCAGTGTCCATTGATGGATCAAAGTATGCAGCAGTCGCATTCTCTACTAGTGCATCTTTCACAGCATCAAATGCATTTTGCTCGATATCGCTCCAGTACCATGATGCGTTTTTCTTCAGGAGCTCACGTAGAGGCTTCGTAATGGTAGCAAAATCTGGAATGAAGCGAGAACAGTAGTTTGCCATTCCCAGAAAACTATGTACTTCAGTGGACGTTGAAGGAGGTGCAGCATTCTTGATATCTGTAACTTTCTTAGGATCTGGAGACAGACCTTTGTCACTAAGTACATGTCCAAAGAATTCAATTTTATGTTGATTGAACTCACACTTTGCTCGGCTTAGCGTCAAATTCTTTTCTCGTAAGCGTTGCAATGTTGCACGAAGAGCTTTGTCGTGTTCAGCTTGGGTACGGCCATAAACAATGATGTCATCAGACATGTTGTCAGCATTAGGTATGTCTTGCAATACCTGGCTGATGATGTGCTGGAATACCTCGGCAGCACTGTTGATACCAAAACTCAGGCGCTTGTACCTATACAGACCTCGATGTGTCGTAAACGTTGTGATGAATCGACTCTCCTCATCAAGTTCAAGCTGATGATAGCCCTTGTTTAAATCTAACTTGCTGAATACAGTTGCACCATTCAAGCGGTAAATCATATCATCTACAGTGGGTGTAGGATGGCGTTCACGCATTATTGCCTTGTTGGGAACACGCATGTCCACACAAATGCGTATCTCATCTGGATTCTTCGGCTTTGGTGGAGTGACAATTGGGCTTACCCATGGTGTTGGGCCTGTTACTGGTTCAATGATATCTAGTTCTATCAGCCTATCCAGTTCGGCATCGACTTTCTTGCGAGTATGGAATGGTTGTCGGCGATGTGGTTGGGCAACTGGAATTACATCTGGGTTGATATGCAGATGTACTTTGCTATCAGTATAACAACCTATGGATTTAAATCGATCAGAAAATTCAGCAACAATAGCATCAACATTGTTTGCAGATTCCACTGCTACAGCATTAGAAAGCTGAAGTAGCCCCAATTTGGTTGAAGTCTTGTAACTGAGTAAAGACTCCTTTGCATTCCTAACAACATGGAATGTAGTAATGAGCATTGCATTCTTTGACTTAATCTCTGCAGTGAAAGTTCCAATCACTGGCAAGGCTACCTTTGAAGCATAGGCAGTGGCTTTGCCATTATAGTTCTCAAGCTTTGGGAACTGTTTTTTAATTTTTTCATAGTGGCACTCAGCAATGGTGTCAATGTTTGATCCAGTGTCAATGAGAACCTTGAGACAAATACCAGCAATGTATACACATGTCTCTGGGTTGTTTGGAAGATCATTCCATTCTGTGATTGCTTGTACTCCATAAGTATAATCACATTCACTGTCATCTGAGACTGGTTGTAATGAAATGTTGTCTTGTACATTATTAACATTCTGGATATGAGGTGCAATATTGTGTTTACCACCTCGACCCCTATGACCTGATCCTCGTACAGTGCTTTTATTCATTGACTGTGGTTTCTTTAGTGCGGAACGACACATAGCACCAAAATGACCTAGTTTTCCACACTCATAGCACTTCTTACCTTGAGCAGGACAAACATTATCTTGGTGTGGGTAGTCTCCTCCACAATTGTAACATTTATTGTTGACACCCTCTGATGTGGGTCGTTGTGACTGCTTGAGCCTTGTTCCTTGACCCCAGTTGTGACGTGGTTCTCGGCTAAATTTACTGTTAGGTTTGCCATGATATCTTCTTTGATCACGGTGTCCTCCCTGAACCTTACGTACCTCATCACTGTTAGCAACAGTGGCAGAACCGTTATTAGCACTGCACTCCATGACACGAGCATCACGTGCAGCATCTTCCATTCGACGAGCCATATCCAGTATCTTGGTAAGAGAACTGTCATCATCAACAAGTTCTAGAGCTCTTCGACGGAGACGTGTAGATGTGCATGTTTCAATTATTTGCTGTTTGATTTCTTTGTCAACATCAGCAAACTCACAATGGGCTGCTAAACCCTGCAGACGTGTGTGGTATTGATCCACAGTTTCATTAGAGAGTTGTTTTGCTCTCCTGAAATGCATAATTTCCATTGCAGTATTTTGCCTTGGTTTGAAATGCTCTGTTAGTTTGGCTTTGGCAGTGTCATAATCTTTGGCACCACCAGTGTCTTTCAGTGTGTCAAAGATGTCACAAACTCTATCACCTGCATAATGAAGTAGAAAGGCACGCTTTCTTTCAGCACTTTTGATCTCAGAAACTATCAACAAATTTTCAAACCTTTTAAGCCATTTGACCCACCTCTGTGACAGGTTTGTCTGGTCACAGTCAGGATCAAATGCAGGAAACTGAGGTATATTTGCCATTTTTACTGAATAAATGTAACTTATCACTTAAATGTTCCTCAGAATATTAAACACTTACTGCACTGTATATGTTAGTCAAGAATTCACTGTAATTACTTTAATTTTGCAAAGCACACAAGCATTTTAATGCAAAAGTTCACAACAGTGCACAATATAGCAGCAACTGACTTCTTACCTAGCCCTTGTGTACATGTGTTGTTCCTACTCACAGCAGCAGCACAGCAGTTGGCACAGCAGTTGGTACCTGTGTAAGGAATTTACTCAGTTTCTATGATCGAGCCACAGAGATTTTACAGGAAAGAGATGGTTGGGTTGACTGCATCTGTCTGGACCTAAAAAGAGGCTTTTGACAGAGTTCCACATAAGAGGTTGTTCTGGAAAATGGAACATATTGGAGGGGTGACAGGTAAGCTTCTAACTTGGATGAAAAATTTTCCGATAGAAAAATTAGGGCAGTAATCAGAAGCAATGTATCGGACTGGAGAAAGGTCACAAGTGGAGTACCACAGGGTTCAGTTCTTGCACCGGTGATGTTCGTTGTCTACATTAACGATCTGCCAGATGGGATACAGAATTATATGAACATGTTTGCTGATAATGCTAAGATAATAGGAAGGATAAGAAGTATGAATGATTGTCATGCCCTTCAAGAAGACCTAGACAAAATAAGTATATGGAGCACCACTTGGCAAATGGAATTTAATGTGCATAAATGCCATGTTATGGAATGTGGAATAGGAGAACATAGACTCCACACAACCTATAAATTATGTGGAAAATCTTTAAAGAATTCTGATAAAGAAAGAGATCTAGGGGTGGTTCTAGATAGAAAACTATCACCTGAGAACCACATAAAGAACGTTGTGCGAGGAGCCTATGCCACGCTTTCTAACTTCAGAATTACTTTTAAATACATGGATAGCGAAATACTAAAGAAATTGTTCACGATTTTTGTTAGGCCAAAGCAAGAATATGCAGCGGTTCTATGGTGCCCATATCTTAAGAAGTACATCAACAAGCTGGAAAAGGTGCAAAGACATGCTACTAAGTGGCTCTTGGAACTGAAGGGCAAGAATTACGAGGAGAGGTTAGAGGCATTAAATATGCCAAACTATAAGATAGAAGAAAATGAGGCGATATGATCACTACGTACAAGATAGTAACAGGAATCGATAAAATTGAAGGGAAGACTTCCTGAGACCTGGAACTTCGAGAACAAGAGATCATAGATTTAAACTAACCAAACAGAGCAGCCGAAGAAATATAAGAAAATTCACTTTCGCAAACAGAGTGGTAGACGGTTGGAACAAGTTAGGTGAGCAGGTGGTGGAGGCCAAAACCGTTAGTACTTTCAAAGCGTTATATGACAAAGAGTGCTGGGAAGACGGGACACCACGAGCGTAGCTCTCATCCTGTAACTACACTTAGGTAATTACACCACACACACACACACACACACACACACCTACCTTAGGGCCTCGTAGCCTGGTGGATAGCGCGCAGGACTCGTAATTCTGTGGCGCGGGTTCGATTCCCGCACGAGGCAGAAACAAATGGGCAAAGTTTCTTTCACCCTGAATGCCCCTGTTACCTAGCAGTAAATAGGTACCTGGGAGTTAGTCAGCTGTCACGGGCTGCTTCCTGGTGTGTGTGTGTGTGTGTGTGTGTGGTGTGAAAAAAAAAGTAGTTAGTAAACAGTTGAGAGGCGGGCCGAAAGAGCAAAGCTCAACCCCCGCAAACACAACTAGGTGAATACAACTAGGTGAATACACACACACACACACACACACAAGTGGGTTATTCGTAGCTCAGATCAGGCGAATTATTAACTGTTAGACACCTGTATAGCCTAAATTAGAATAGGCAAAGATTAAGCTAAATAAATATTCTTTATGATAATCTTTGGTAAAGAAGTGTGTGCTCCCGCAAGCTTTCTAGGTCCGCTTGATAGCTCTCATCCATTAGCGTGTTGGTTTTGTGCGAGGGAAAGTCCATATTCACTTGCCAAAAATATTGTCATTATCCCATAAGTGACGATGTTGGCCCTTCCAGCCAGAAAAGACACTGTATGTGGAGAAGCGCGCCAAAATTTCACCTTTTATGAGTAGTCTACTCATGATGACCAAACCACATATCAGAAGATGAGGAGATGACGACGTTTCGGTCCGTCTTGGACCATTATCAAGTCGACTTTCATGTCGATAGCCTACTCATGGCTACGACACAAATTCCCGTCCTAATGCTTCGACCAATTAAAAGAGAGGCAAAAATTCCCCACCATAGGGTTTAACTAGTCTCGTAGGCTGCAAAAATCCCCACCTTATCACTCGACCAATCATTTTCCGACCTGAAAATTCACTTTGCCAATCTTAATATGGCACTTATGGCACATGGAGGTGTGTTACGTATTATAACAATAAACATTGTTTAATTATTATGTAATTACTAGCAGAACCCGGCCACGCGTTGCTGTGGCTCAGCAACCTTCCCTGTCCCCCAGTCCTCCCCACCATTCCCTCCTCACCCGTCTCCTCGTCCTCCCACCATTCCCCACTCCACCGTCCCCTCGTCCTCCCACCATTCCCCACTCCACCATGTCCCACTCCCCTGTCCCTTTGTCCTCCCCACCATTCTCCATTCCCCCATCCCCCTCGTCCCCACCATCCCAAACTTCCCCGTCCCCTCGTCCTTCCCAACCTTTACCCCCTCCCTTGTCCCCTCGTCCTCCCCACAATCTCTCACTTCCGTCCCCTCGTCATCCCCACCATTCCCCCACTCCCTCGTCTGATGCCTTCCCAAATGATCTGATGTTCCCATCAGAAAATTGGGAACATAAAGTGATCTGATGTTCCCATCAATGAAATTTAAGAAAAACAGATAAAATATGAAATGAAAATATGAAAAAATAAAAAATAAACTATACTCACGAAATGAACGGTATGGTAAGCAACACAGCTCAATTCTAACACAATGTCACGCAAAATAATTCAATAAAAAATAAAATAAATCGAAATCTATGAAAATATAAATTATCATTGCAATCGGAAACATTGAAATGGAATTTGTGACATATTTAGTATAGCGTGCATGTTGCTATTATGTGCAACAGATGGCGCTGTTTTTCTAAAACGCACGTTTTTTACCTGTCAGAGGGGTGGCATCTATATAGTAGGTATATACAACGACGTGCCTATATTCGAATGCAACGTCGTGTCAAAATTTCAAAGTAATCAGTGAAGAACTTTCGGAGATTACAGCGTGTGTTGCTCTTACGTCCAACAGATGGCGCTGTTAAAAAAAAGCATGTTTTTTTCCTGTCACAGGTGAGGCATGTATATAGTAGATATATAAAAAGACGCATCTATTCGAATGGAACGTTGTGTCAAAATTTCAAAACAATCAGTAAAGAGGTTTCGAAGATTTCCCTCACATTAAAAACACAGGGAAAACACAATTTTTCAGAAAAAGCATGTTTTTTTTTACCGTCAGAGACGTGACATCTATATAGTATGTATATAAAAACCTGCTCGGATGCGAAAGGAACTTTGTGTGAACATTTTAAAGCAATCGGTGAAGAACTTTCGGAGATTAGCGGTTATGCACAAACGAACATTTCCATTTTTTTATATAGATTATTGTCCCACATCATATAATCCCTTCAAAACTTAAATATTTTGAAAAAAGATTCTGTTTAGTAACATTGAGAAGTAGGAGTAGTAAAAAGTAGTTTTTAGTAGTAGTGATAGCAGTAAAAGTATTATTATTATCACTACAAGTCTCTGAGCAATGGAGATGAAGGGTCTCTCATGACTTTAAGGCAAAAGGTCGTGTTGACTTGCATGATTCTCTCTAGTATAGTTGGAAGCTTCAGTTCATCCCTCATGTTGATGATTATTGTGCATTTTGGGGCACCAAGAATTATCATCATGGCTTCATTCTGTACTACTTCAAGTTTGTCCAACACAGAGGCGGGTAAATTAATTAGGTGCTGTTATAAAAATAGATGTGGGGCTTCTATGGAGTACTGGTACTATTAAGGGGTAAGGGTAGTTAGAAGACAAGAGTATCAAATATGGGAGAGCTAAAAGGCCCGGCCCCCAAAATAAACTATCCACAGTAGTAATAACTTGCTACAAGACCATATATGTTAGTCTAAGGGTTGATCAATGCGCTCCCACACTGGAAGAAGAGATACTCTGTAATTCATGTACTTATTTATTAACCCCTTAACAACCCCCCATATACACTCACACCAATAACAATAATAATAATAACTTTACCACACTATCTTACGTTAAGAGCCTTGGTCCACGTAGGCAGGATACAAGGTTTACACTAATAACAAGCTAGGGTAAAGTACTACTGGATAAGCCCTGAAGCTGGATGCAGCTTAGGGTAGGGAAACCACGTGGGACCCTAATACAAAACACAACACTTAGGGGTACCCAAAACACTGGCAAATACTACCCCCAGGTCTCACCAATCGTTACTACCAGAGTAGGTACACTTAATAATGCCCCGTACTTAACTTAAGGATACAGGAACTTCAGGTAAGGGAAATAAGTAAGAGGAGAAGGGAGAAGAGTAGGGGTGCAGCCACAGAGTAGGTCTTATCCGCACGAACACCAGCCAGAGAAGAGCGAGCTCCTCGCGACCACCTGGCCTCCCTCATGTCGTGGTGCCGGAAGGAGCCTAATTGATCGTGCAGCTAAGCACATTAAAGATCTTCCCCTATGCAACGTATTGTTACTCTATGAATGATTAGAAAGTATTAGTAAGCAAAGTTGGTGCCTATGTTATTATTTAATAATCAACCCCCAGCTCAGTCTTTAAATGCTCTTTGAGAAACAATAATAGTCTTACGTCTGGCAGGGAAGATACAAATAATTGCCGTTCAAGATGCACTTAACTGTACTACTAGAAAGTTTAATAGCTCAATTTTGACCTCTGGTTTCTACTGGAGAACCCAGGGTCGTAACACTCCTCCCCCCTTCGGAGAAAAAAAAATGTGACTACTAGAATAGTAGTCATATTTTTTTGTAAGAGTATACAGAGAATAAAAAGAAAAACCATATGACAAAAACAAAAAATCAATCAAAAACAATTTCTCTGCAAAAAAAAAAAAAAAAAAAATACAAAGGAGTTCTTTGAAAGAAAAAAAAAACATACACAAAAAAATAAAAGAACAGGGAAGTAAATAAATTGGACACGGAATATTTAATGTCACAGGAGAACCTAAAAAAAATGAACTAAAGCATGACAGTTGGTAAATGGCTTTCTGTGGCTCAGATGAACGTTATTCAGGCAACCGGGACAGAGCTTCGGCTATCACATTGAGTCTGCCCGGTAGGTGGGTAATGGAAAGATTGAAGTCCTGTAGGTACAACGCCCACCTGAGGATGCGTTTATTCTTACCCTTCATCTGAGTCAGGAAGACTAGTGGATTATGGTCCGTGTACACTTCCACTATATTACCTGTGAGGTAAACTTCGAACTTTTTACATGTTAACACTAGCGCCAACGCCTCTTTTTCTACCACTGAATAATTGCGTTGCGCCTTGTCGAATTTCACAGAGTAATAATATACTGGGTGTTCCACCTGATCATCCCCAGTTTGCAACAACACTGCACCAGCACCCGAGTCAGACGCGTCAACATGAATTTTAAACGGTCGGTCGAACCTTGGACTAGCAAGCACTGGGGCGGAAGCTAAGATCAATTTCAAATTTTTAAATGCCTCTGCACAGTCTGATGACCACTTAAATTTAACGGCTTTCCGCAACAAGTCTGTGAGAGGAGTGGCAACACTGGAAAAGTTCTGACAAAAACGTCGATAGTACGCACACATACCGATAAATCTTTGAACGTCCTTTTTAGACTTTAGTACTGGATACTCCAGAATGGCATTGATTTTATCTTGCCGAGGTAACACTTTTCCTTGGCCCACTTCATAACCGAGGTACGTCACTGTGCCTTGGCCAAAATGACACTTTTTAGCATTTAAGGTAAGATTTGCCCTTTTCAAGATGGCAAACAACTGGTGTAACCTAGCTATGTGGTCAGCCCAATTACTGTCAAACAGCACGATATCATCTAAATACGCCCGACAATTTGGCACCTTAGCGAGTAGAGAGTTCATGAGTCTCTGGAACGTGGCAGGGGCATTACGCAAGCCGAACGGTAACACTTGATACTCAAAAACACCCTCGGGTGTCACAAACGCCGTTAGCTGTTTAGCACGTTCAGTGAGTGGGATTTGATAATACCCCCTCGAGAGGTCGAATTTCGAAACGTACTTGGCATTTCCCAACTCGTCGATGCAGTCCTCGAGGAGGGGCAGCGGATAGGCATCCACAATGGTCACCTTGTTGAGCTGCCGATAGTCGGTGCATAATCGCCAGGAGCCGTCTGGTTTGGGGACCAAAAGGCAGGGCGAGCACCAAGAGCCCTGGCTCGGCCGGATGAGGCCGTGCTGGAGCAAGAAGTCGACCTCCTTCCGTACGATGGCCTTCTTTTCTGGACTCATCCGATAGGGTTGAAGGCGAATGGGAGTGTAGTCCGTCAACTCGACATCATGGCAAATGGCATCAGTCTGGGTCGGGACCTCCCCGAACAGACTGGAGAATTCATCAACCAACGACTGCACCTCTTCACGTTGGGCCATCTGCAAATGGGACAGTTCCTCCACAGCATTCATAGAACTAGAATTATTGAAAATGAGATTAGTTGGGTCCCCAGAACAATCATCCCCTCTCTCACTGGAAATGGAAACATTGGTTAGTGCAATGGGCCTGGGGCCCTGGAACTTCTTCAGTCGATTTACATGTATGAGCATTACCTGGTTACGTTTGTCAGAGTGCCTCACTTTGTACGTGAGGTC
Source organism: Procambarus clarkii (assembly GCF_040958095.1). NCBI lineage: Eukaryota > Metazoa > Arthropoda > Malacostraca > Decapoda > Cambaridae > Procambarus > Procambarus clarkii. Next base: position 4,969,570 of record NC_091159.1, read on the forward strand.
CCCAGTCTTTTCTGTCACAATGTACGGGCCTTCGTACTTGTGGGACATAGTGTTCCCTAGTCGAGGCTTTAATACCAGGACAGGGTCGCCAGGCTGAAATACCCGTAACTTAGATTTAGCATCGTTACGTTCTTTCATCTTTTCTTGGGCCTTGCCAAGATACTTAAATGCAGCCGCCTTGCAGTCCTTGAGTCTCTGGTGGTGTTGCGCAAAGAAAGCCGAACCTTCGGTTAACGTTACGTTCCCTAACAGATTCTCCTGTAACATTTGCAAGGGTCCACGAACTTTATGGCCAAAGACTAACTCAAAAGGAGAACAGCCCAGTGAACTTTGTAATCCCTCTCTAGCCGCAAACAAAACATACGGTAAATTCTCATCCCAGAAGGTGTGGGAACTCTCGCACGATGTCTTCAACATCTGCTTCAGAGTTAGATGAAAACGTTCAATTACCCCTTGACTCTGTGGATGGTATGGGCTGGAAACCTTATGAGTTATTCCATGTTCCTTACAAAATTGCTCGAAAACATCAGACTTAAAATTAGTACCATTGTCAGTTTGCACGACCCGAGGCAGTCCAAAAGTGGAAAAAAATTGCAACATACGAGCAACAACAGTTTTTGCTCGGATGTTCCTTACAGCAAAAGCCTCTGGGTAACAAGTAGTGATACACATCATCGTGATTAGATAAATATTACCAGACTTAGTTCTAGGTAATGGTCCAACACAGTCCATTACCACATGAGAAAATGGTTCCTCTGGCACGACAATAGGCCTTAGAGGAGCTTTAGGTGGAGTCTGGTTTGGTTTCCCAACCAGTTGACAAACAATACACGCAATACAAAATTTTGCCACATCGCTTTTCAGCTTGGGCCAGAAAAAATACTTTAAAATTTTGTGATACGTAATATTAATACCTTGATGTCCCCCCATAGGATCATCATGAGCAGCTGCCAAAATTCTTTCTCTATAGCAGGTCGGCAACATAACCTGGTGGACTACCTCCCACTCATTTGACAAGGGAGCACTCTGTGGTCTCCATTTTCTCATCAAAATCCGATCATTGTAGTAGTACCCAGTTGCTGCGTCTACAATTTCCTCCATAGAGACAGCTGTCTCATGACAATCTGCAAGAGTGGGGTCAGCTTTCTGTAACTCACTCAAGGAGGCATCTAGGCCTTGGTCAGATGCCATTGGCCGAGGCTCAACAGTGTTCTCCTCCACTTCCCCACTACTCTCTGTAGATGGCGGTGGCAGGCTCTCCACAATGTCCTCGGCCACGTCATCGAGTCGGGCCATGAATGTGTCCGCGAGGTCCACTTGGTTTTCACCACTCGGAAAGCTCCTCGTGACCTCGGGATTTACCACCTTGGCAAGCACAGGGCTGCCCTTACATTTAAGTCCCATAGACCTGGTCACCGCGCACGCAGGGTACACAACATTATCCTCTGCGGCGGGTGGATCCAGGCAAACCTTAGGGGTAGGCAACATAATAGGCAGTCTGGAGTCCCCCTACCTTATCCCCTGCTAAATCATTACCAACTATTACATCAACATTAGGGAAAGGTAGGTATGAAGTGACTCCGACTGTACAAACACCCTTGTGGAAATCAGATTCCAGGGTAACCTTATGGAGGGGTACTGCTCGAGTATCACTAGTGACACCCTCGACCAGTACCACCTCTCCAGTGTCGAGAGTGTTGGCACCTTGCAATGCACTCTCTAAAATTAAAGTCTGGATGGCACCGGTGTCTCGGAAGATCACCACGTCCTTCCAGGAAGAACCCTCAGACAAAAGTAGTCTCCCTTTCGATAAGAATGGGGTAAGCAAGTCCAACCACTGTGGGTTGGAGGTCTTACTCCCTAACCCTTCCGAAGGCCTCAAGCCCTGTGTCACAACTAGAGCATTGGGTCTTTTTTCCGGGTGCAGTTGCCAACAACGGCTAATAGTGTGGTTTGGACGATTACAGTGACCACAAAAACGTCGGGGAGAAGAGACATTACTAACAGAATTACCCTTCGGTTCACCTTTAGGTGCCGTTGGGCTAGACACTTTAACAGGGTTAGTTATGTCTGAAACAGAAGGTGCATTAGGTAAAGGGTTAGAATGAGCTGGTCTGGACTGGCTGTGGGTATAAGTTTTGCTACTCTGTGGGGGTATAATTATTTTTATTGGGCCTTTTGCCCGCCAATTGGTAGTTTTCTGCCAACTTGGCCAAATCCCCTATTTTAGAATTTAACTCTATCCTTCCTTTAATGTACTGTGAAACATTCTATGGCATAATATCTATAAAATGCTCCATTAAAATTAAGTTCCTGAGAGCCTCGTATGTTTCGGCTTTCGCCGAGCGAATCCATCTATCAAACAATCGAATTTGATCATTCACAAATTCAGTGAGCGGTTGGTTGTGAGTAGGCCTAAGGTTACGATAAACTTGGCGGTGAGCTTCAGGAGTAATTTCATATGCCCGCAAAATACATTCCCTGACTTTATCATATTCGAAACACTCGTCGTCAGGCATGTTTATGAAAATATCTTGTGCTTTACCCCTAAGTCTTCCCTGTAGGATTTTCACCCGCTCTTCCTTTGGCCAGTTCATGGACATGGCCAATCTCTGAAAATGGTTGAAAAACCTTTCAGGGTCTGACTCGGAAAATTCAGGCAAATTATGCTTTTTCTCATAATGCCTGGGGTTTGAATCCCCGGCAGGTGGAGGTCCAGTGGCATTCACTCTAATTCTAGCCTCCTCGGTTTTGAGTCTTTGCTCCTCTAATTTTATTTTTGCTAACTCTAAAGCTAATTCTCTCTCCCTATGAGTTGCACTTTCTGCTTGGCTAGGCTGGCATAAAGGTGTATCACTTGCCAATAGTTCTTCATCAATACAATGTTGTAATATTTCATTCACCAAAGTCCACTTTTTATCTGCGACATTTAATTCTAGGCCAAATTCCTGGCCTAACAATACTAAATTAGACTTTTTAAGTTTCTTTATCTCTACCACTGAAGGCTCCCTTGCCAGTTTCTGCATTTCAGAAGACATCACTAATAATTTTAGCTCCCAGCCAAAGAAAAAATTAAAAAATAAAAATTGGAAAAAAAACAAAAATTTGCACGGCCCCTAACACAAGGCCACACTAACCTTAATCGTGAAGGGATCCAGCTGGGTGTCCAGTCAGTGCAAGAATGTCCTTTGCTAGATGAGCTGGACCCTAGGCTAGCACACAACCGTTCTGCGGAAAACAAAAAATTTTAATTTTGGCACTCAAGAATCTAATTTTTTACACTTATAATGTTCCTCCCGGACAGGCCCCCACTTGTTATAAAAATAGATGTGGGGCTTCTATGGAGTACTGGTACTATTAAGGGGTAAGGGTAGTTAGAAGACAAGAGTATCAAATATGGGAGAGCTAAAAGGCTCGGCCCCCAAAATAAACTATCCACAGTAGTAATAACTTGCTACAAGACCATATATGTTAGTCTAAGGGTTGATCAATGCGCTCCCACACTGGAAGAAGAGATACTCTGTAATTCATGTACTTATTTATTAACCCCTTAACAACCCCCCATATACACTCACACCAATAACAATAATAATAATAACTTTACCACACTATCTTACGTTAAGAGCCTTGGTCCACGTAGGCAGGATACAAGGTTTACACTAATAACAAGCTAGGGTAAAGTACTACTGGATAAGCCCTGAAGCTGGATGCAGCTTAGGGTAGGGAAACCACGTGGGACCCTAATACAAAACACAACACTTAGGGGTACCCAAAACACTGGCAAATACTACCCCCAGGTCTCACCAATCGTTACTACCAGAGTAGGTACACTTAATAATGCCCCGTACTTAACTTAAGGATACAGGAACTTCAGGTAAGGGAAATAAGTAAGAGGAGAAGGGAGAAGAGTAGGGGTGCAGCCACAGAGTAGGTCTTATCCGCACGAACACCAGCCAGAGAAGAGCGAGCTCCTCGCGACCACCTGGCCTCCCTCATGTCGTGGTGCCGGAAGGAGCCTAATTGATCGTGCAGCTAAGCACATTAAAGATCTTCCCCTATGCAACGTATTGTTACTCTATGAATGATTAGAAAGTATTAGTAAGCAAAGTTGGTGCCTATGTTATTATTTAATAATCAACCCCCAGCTCAGTCTTTAAATGCTCTTTGAGAAACAATAATAGTCTTACGTCTGGCAGGGAAGATACAAACAATTGCCGTTCAAGATGCACTTAACTGTACTACTAGAAAGTTTAATAGCTCAATTTTGACCTCTGGTTTCTACTGGAGAACCCAGGGTCGTAACAGGTGCAAGGCATGATAATCATCTAGAGATCTAACAAACATCATACAGAATAATCTAGCGTATTTAATATTGATACCAATATTCTTAGCAGTAAGTGTTTTCAGTGCCGTTAACACCCTATTGGCTGGTGTCAACATACCAACTCACTTCTTTTATGATAAATGGCTGAGTAAAAATGCCTACAATCTCATCAAACTCAACATTTCTTTTAAGTGCAATCTATCTGTCTCCGATATTTCCCTGTATCTGTACCCACCATTCAAGTATCGTACACGCCCGTCACCAAGAAAGGTAATGAGAATCTTGCTCTTCTCAAAGTTGTCACACTTGAAACAATTGCCTCCACGGTCGAAAGTTTAAGATCTCACGAGCACTGTGTCTACACTGACGACTCAGTCCAATCTTCTACTAGGCGGACTGCAGCAGCATGTAGGTTTTATATAAATAATATTTGCATACAGACTATCAGTATCAGGTTAAACAACGGGCTGACCTCCACACAAACAGAACTAGTGGGATTACAACTAGCTACCGGAACATTAAAAAACATTGGAGGAATAATATTTTGTGATTCAAAGTCTGCTCTTCAAGCAATTGAAAACTTCTCAAAGAAGATCGACAGCAAAAACCTCATACTAGCAATTATAAATAATCTAATTGCTGCACAGAGTAAAGGGTTTCGAATCTCCTTTGAATGGATACCATCACATAAATATTACTCATCATAATGACACAGAAATTGTAGCCAAATTAGCGTGTAACAAAGATGAAGTTGAATTAGACCTAGGTATCCCCATCTCTGCCGTCAAAATTATATTGTTCCAAACACTCAGGTCTGACAGGAGAGAAATTACTGACTCCCAACGGCCTGAAAACACCAATATAAAAAGCTATGATTTGTTCAGATCTGAAAACTATGTTTATGGGCAGCTCAAAACGTCCACCAGACTGTGCGACACAGTGGTTGCAAGGATCAGGTTGGGTTACCGTTACCTGTGGCAGGTGGCTACAGGTGACGGGTCTTCCAATCCTGAGTACTCCAGGTGCAAACTCTGTGAGCAGGAACTGCGGCATGATCTCCCACACTACATCACCGAATGCACAGTTATTAGAACTTTCAGACCCGTTGGCATTAGGTACCTGGAGCTTTGCAATTACTATATTCACTCTCGTGTTCTTGAAGATATCCCCATATTACACATAGAGTTTGCCAGTGCAGACTACTTATCCCATACCTTTGTATGACTAACCATCCTGTATGATGGGGATTTTTAGCATCACGTAGCTAGTTTGTTGACACGCTGTCCTTCCCTTCATATAGTCTAGGGCAGCTGCACAACTGCAGATGTACCTAAATGTGTTAATAAAAAAATAAATCAGTACAAGAAGAAGCATCCCGTTGTCACGGCTTAACATGCGCACAATATGTGAATTAACTTGGTTACACACAGAAATCACAATAGCGTGATGCATCATATGAACAAACCACAAGGGTCGTGACGAGGATTCGAGCCTACGTCCGGGAGCATCCCAGACGCTGCCTTAATCAACTGAGCTACAACATGGTCAAAAGAGTTGAAACCGAAGTTCTACTGAACTTACTGGATCCTGCAGCCTCTCCGAGGCACAAACCAGGGTTTTACACATCTTCCCCATGCACTCTAGCTATGTCAATAGCTCGAGTGCATGGGGGAGTTGTGTAAAACTTTTATGCCTCGGAGAGGCTGGTTTGTGCCTCGGAGAGGTTGCAGAATCCAGTAAGTTCAGTAGAACTTCGGTTTCAACTCTTTTGACCATGTTGTAGCTCAGTTGATTAAGGCAGCGTCTGGGGTGCTCATGGACGTAGGTTCGAATCCTCGTCATGGATCTTGTGGATTTGCTCGTGAATTAACTTAGTATTATGCAAATTAACCAACACAAACCATGTAACCATACTGAGATCGGGCTTGTTGGTCGAGTTAATAACGCGAATAAGAAGTTATCGATTGGGTGACTGTACAACACAACACACATACACATTGTCCGAACACTAGGCTACATCAGTCAGGTTGTCGGCATCCACACGATACAGACTGCCTGTATGCCACAACAATGATGCACCCGAGCGTCATTAAAGTGACGAATGAAAGTTCTTGCTAATTATCAGATAAAAAGACTGAGAAGTATTACTGTTAATTGCGGTGGAATCAGACATCAAACGAACGATCTCCTGTTAGAAAAATAGCTTTAAACATTTGCATACTGAGTTACAGGGTAAAATAAGAATCATATTCTATTGCATAGGAGGATGTTGGTCAGAGTGGAACTGTCCGATCTTTTCATTCTCTTTCTCTTCCTAATAGTTCTTCCTTTTCTTCCTGCTTCTCTTCTGCTACTGGAGCTGCAGCACCTTCCCACAACCTTCAGGGTTGTGGGAAAGGTGAGGTTGCTGTGAGAGGGTGTACTCACCTAGTTGTACTTGCGGGGGTTGAGCTCTGCTCTTTCGACCCGCCTCTCAACTGTCAATCATATCAATTATACAATGTATGTATATGATGTAACTATATAACCTGAGCTTGTAAAAGCACCTTAATTACCTTAAGTGATTAAGTGCTTAATTGCACACTAGTTTCTTTATCAGCTATCTCACCCTGTCAGAGTAAATGAGACAAATGTATGTGAATGCATGTGTGTGTATATATGTATGTATATGTGTGTGTGTATGTATATGTATGGGTATAAAGTATATATGGAAGCTGATCAGTATTACATTTCACCTTTGTAAATGTACATTAATGGCACTATGTAAAACACATCGAACACTTTATGTAGGGCATACGTAAACCTGTGTATCTATGTATTTACGTATGTAGGTTAGCTTAGCATTTTAAAGGCACCGAATCACCTTCTGTGGTTGAGTGTTTAATAAACCCTTGAACTATATGTTTAACACATCTCTAACCCTGTCCATGGAGGACAGAAGAAAATGTATATATGCTTATTAGCATTGTAAATGTGTGGCCAGGTCTGTGGTAGAAAAAAATAAGTCCATAATTAAACTAACTAATTCCCTCCCCCCCCCCCCACACACATCCCAGGAAGCAGCCCGTAACAGCTGTCTAACTCCCATGTACCTATTTGTTTATAAGGAAACAGGCGCATCAGGGTGAAAGAAACTCTGCCCATTTTGTTTTCTGCCATGACTGGGGATCGAACCCGGACCCTAAGATTACGAGTCCAGAGCGCTGTCCACTCAGCTATCAGGCCCCCTGATAGGTGTGGGCAGGTGCTTAAGTAATTTCTTGTTTCATTCATTTGCGTAGCTAAACATTGTCATATATATATATATATATATATATATATATATATATATATATATATATATATATCTATATATATATATATATATATATATATATATATATAACTGAAAACTCACACCCCAGAAGTGGCTCGAACCCATACTGCCCGGAGCACTCTGCTGGCGTACAGGATCCCTTAACCGCTCGACCAACACGACCGGCATGAGGTGATTTGATAAAATACCATGCCCAAGATTACCAACCGAGTGCCGGTGGGGAGATGGAAATAGCCTCGGCTACCATCCTCTTTTGTCCGGTAGTGTTGGTCGAGCAGTTAAGGGATCCTGTACGCCAGCAGAGTGCTCCTGGCAGTATGGGTTCGAGCCACTTCTGGGGTGTGAGTTTTCAGTTATATATAGTCCTGGGGACCATTCAGGCTTGTTCGCATTTGTGTTCCTCACGTGTGCCCGAAAGAATGAGGTGATTTGATAAATACCATGCCCACATGCGTTGCTGAGCCACAGCAACGCGTGGCCGGGTACAGCTAGTGTGTGTGTGTGTATATATATATATATATATATATATATATATATATATATATATATATATATATATATATATATATATATATATATATATATATAATCTGACCACTTTTGTACTTTAATACATATTTAAAGAGCACAGTAAACAGATGTAGTCCTCAGTTTATATTATAATGATGAAATTAATGCCATACATATCGTATAGGCTTCAAAAATACCCAAAATATTTGATTTAAAATGCTAGTAAAATTGTCGGAATACTTTGTTTTGTTTGAATAAGAAAGAATAATACAATATAAAGAATACAATAATTATGTTACTTCATCATGACATCAATGAAATTGCTAATTACTAGAACAATTTAATATCAATGTAGCACTTAGGAATCATGATATCATAAAAATACTTTGATTAAAATTCCATTGCCTGCAAAGATTGTAGTAAATTCTATGTTTGGTAAACTGGTATACATTTAGACTCAAGAATCAAATTCCATAAATATAGTACAGTATAAGGACAGGCCGAGAGTCAAATGCATTGTTTGTTCACTTAAGAAATTGTAATTATTTAATTGACTGAACTAGTTCATGCAAAATGGTTGATTGTAAATTTGTTAAAGAAATGTTATTGAATTTCCATGGTTAAAAACTAGTCAATTAGGTCAAAGTAATTTAACTCCTGGATGTATAAATCAGATTTATAATTGGTAGGATTTGTAATATGTGTAAAATTTTGTGGAGAATGGAGATGCTATAGCTACTAATGGCTTATTCCCTGAAGTATTAGTGAAATTGCAGATGGTCTATTCCACTCATGTCACTTCCATTATTAGATATTATTTTTTCGTTTCTTAATCGGCTCAGATGTGAGGGTTTTATTTGGTATGTCCACGCAATGTATTATATGTCTACAGTACTTTTTGAAAATGTGTTAAATCACGAAAGCCCTGGGATTATTTTATTTCTCCAACATGAATACTTATATATATATATATATATATATATATGTGCCTGCGTTTGGTTGGTTCAATGTGCCTTCTGTAGTTTCATTGATTTTTATGTTAACTTCGTTTTAGTGTGTGTTTGTCTGGTAATCTTCTTCCAATTCAATTTCTTTCTTTATTATGCACCCCATACCCATCCCGTGGGCGGTGGTATAAAGGATTACAGAGGCACATAATCGGTTCAGGAACTGAACCCTCTAGTTAGTTTAGCTAAAAATCTTTCTTCGGTTCTATTTTCTGTCTACCTCCTTACACGGCAGTTTGTTATCGTCTTGTCTGCCTGCGTCCCTCTTTGCATGCTTGAATATACGTATTTTCAAAATTCACAGAAGTGACAGTATGCATTTATCGTGACAGATCCTGTAGTTCGAATATTGCTATTAATGCATGACGAAGGCCTCTGTCAGTGAATAAATTTTGCACGCCTTTGCATAGTAGAAATCTTTGCATCGTGTTTGCCTGTATTTTCAATGAATTACAGCTTCAGTGCATTAGGGCGACAGATGCGTCTTAAATTAAATGTTACTATAGTATGTGTATATCTTAGCTTTTGTACTCATCTAATTGTACTTGCGGGAGTTGAGCTTCAGCTCAGTTCCCTTCCCTCAACCTTTAATCAATTGGTGAAAGCTACAGGTTATTGACTATTATAGTCTGCCATCTCTACATATTAAGTTACGTATGGGCATTGTTACAATACCGTAGTCTGTCATACCTTATTCCTTTTTTGAGTCATACCATTGCTCAGCTCATTTAACCTAACCAACCGATACATAAACAACTTGGATTATTGTGAATCTTTAATTTTCATAACACGTTGCATTTAATTCATGGGTTACCATAATGTACCATAACGATTCATTAGTTGAGAGAACGAGTTGCACAATTAACATGTGGGATTATCAGGGAATATTTTATTTACGTTAGTGTAATAAGGTTAATGTTATGTTTTACCTTCTGAGTTGTTATGGTCTCCAGGTATCATACGACCTAGGCTAGGTTACCGAGTAATTTCAAAATACATGAACAATTAAATTAATAGTTATGCTGTTAACGTTTTTGGTTAGATATCGCTAGAGCTTTTTTCAGCTGGAGGATGAGTTCATAGCAGGTCCTGTTTTCTGTAACCTATTTTCCCCAGCTCACTATTCTAAAATTAGTGCTTAGCATATTCTTCGTTCTTAAATCACTTCAACTTACTTTTGTAGAAGTTGGTTATAAAGTGTCTACTATGGGGTACAATGTATAGTTCTTTCCCAGTAAAGATTTATATGAAACAGTTATTGAGAATGTTGCCCACTTCTTCCTTATAAATTTCCACTCTCCCTCGATCATCCACTACTTGTTATATCTCGTCTTTGCAAAAGTGCATGCGAATTTGTTTCAATTTTATTTAATTTCATTGCACCAAATAAGTATGCTAAGAGATCGCAACAATACTCACCATATCCAAAATATTTACTCGAAGGGAATGGTTATAAACCTGTTCGTAGAGGTTTGACAGAGCGCAAAAATATAATATTTGAAGGAATAATGCATTAACATTTAAGAAAGTTTAAAAATGCTCTTGTGTTTGATGAGAAAATAGGAAAACATACAATCCGTCATCTAAAGATATTTATAATATATATAAAGTCGAATTATTTGTCATTAATTGTACAAATTAGCAGTAATGTTTCTTTAAAAATAGCAGTTTTGCATTCACAGAAACATGGATGAATAATATATACGGAAATTTTGACAAATTAAGTTTAAGTTCCCATACACTGACAGAACAATCAAAAATAAAAAAAACGGCTAACAATCTTTTAAAGATCAAAGTGAGTAATGAAACAATAAGTGAAGAAAACTTATATATAACTGTATATATATAATTTTTACAGGTTGCTGAGTTGAACACAGTAGAGAGAAAATATTACAAATGCTTCAAAAGTTTAGTGTCGTCATAGTGTTAACTACTATTATAGTTGGAGGTCATCCACTGCTGCTTTCATATTTATTGCCCGAAACGCTGTGCGTATTAGTGGCTTTTGGCATAGTATATTCTAGCTCTATATAGAAATTCAACATTATGTTTGCACCTCATTTTGTATGTATGTACAAATTATTAATATTCAAACTATTAATATTCAAATTATTAGTATTCAAACCTGAATACAAATTATTAATATTATTATTATACTTATACAGTTAGTCAAAGACAAGCACCACCGACTCCACGAGTGGGAGACAAGCTCTATCCACTATACTATGAACAACCTTAATAAGGAAATATTCCTTATTTATATGACGTAGGCGTGGATCACTTATTCCTCTGTGCTTTTACAGTAGCCAAGGAAGGTATAAAATTCCAACTGCACAGCGGTTAGTTGCGTCTGGAATCTTTCCTTAGTACAGTTGTTCATATTATAGTGGATAGAGCTTCTGTCATGGGGTCGGTGGTTCGATTATCCTAGCGCCCAGGTGAATGAAATGTTTATTATCCCCAGATGGAAAACAAAATAAAATCCTAAAGA